>NW_026623244.1:2442079-2453194 GCF_030028575.1 Malurus melanocephalus | reverse complement strand
GGCCCCGCTTGGTACGGGACTGTTCCCCTCTCCGGCAGCGCTCCTCTCGGCCCCGCTTGGTACGGGACTGTTCCCCTCTCCTCTCGGCTCCTCTCTGCCCCGCTTGGTACGGGACTGTTCTCCTCTCTGCTGTTCTCCTCCCGGCCCCGCTTGGTACGGGACTGTTCCCCTCTCCGGCTGCTCTCCTCTAGGCCCCGCTTGGTACGGGACTGTTCCCCTCTCCGGCTGCTCTCCTCTCGGCTCCCGCCTTCCCTCGGCCCCCCGGGCACAGCCGCAGGTCTGGGGGGCCATTCTTGCGCCCGAGGTTGTGGGCGCTTCCAGCCCCGCATTGGTGGCCTTGAAACCTTCACGGCCCGAGGAGGCTGGCAAGGCAGGTTTGGTACCCGGCGCGTGGGTTGTGGTTTAGAGGAGATAAAATACAGGCTGCAGAAACACACTTCTGAACCCTGGACCGTACTTGGGCACCCAGAACCTTGGCGGGCTTTTGTTTTTCTTTATCTAATAGAAAGGATTACTGTTTCCAGAGGGCTCTTTTTGGTCAAAACTATCTGRAAATTGAAACTGAAACTCAGGAAAGGTGAGTTTTAGAAATGTAGTAGGGTTTCTCTTCCCCTGGAAGTTAAACTCTTCCTCGCAGAAGCAAGGAATTGAGTCGAACTCTGGGGTGGTTTTCAGAGGATTGTCAGAGGAGAAGGTGACCACAGTAGGAAGCCATGGCCAGGTGAGACCATTTTCAGTTCTTCTGGGTTTGATAGAATAGGTTTGTGCTGGATTGTGTATGTGAGAACCTCTAAGTGAAACACAGAGTGCTGTACAGAGAGGGAACCGAGCTGGTGTTGACTCAACACTGCAGCCACATGGAAGGGACTGTTGGGATATACAATGATTCAGGGCTTGTTTGAGCWATGGAAAACTGAGCTTCCTTGCATCCTGGTAGTTAAAGCTCCAAAGTTTGTTTTTGCAAGGCTTGTAATKGTAAAGCTGCATTTGTACCCATATTGAACTTGGCTACTTAATCTTTAGTAATTTGCTATTTCCAGGTGAAGCCAAGTTGGGAGTTTTTCACTTGTGGCTGTGTGAAACATTTGATGCCGATCAGCTGTTTTGTCTCATAGGTGACTGGATTTCAGCCCTGGCAGAAGATGTGTTTGCCCCTTGGGAATGTATTTAAGAAATACATGGGAAATAAAGCTGCTTCCTTTTGGCTAAGCAGATGGGAACCCCAGAATGTTAATGTAGTTGAATGCTTTCTATTATAAGAACTTAAGTTAGCTGTAGAGGTTTCTAAGGTATTCAAGCAGGGTTGACTTAAGTGACTTTTTTTTTGGTTTCTGACTTTGATTTTTCTGACCTGGGGCTGCAACTCTTGGTTCTGGGTGCCTTCCTCAGGGTGAGCATTTTTGGAAGGCAACAACTGAAAAAGAACTTCAGAACAATAAGGACAGTGACCAACATGAGTGACTCTTGAGTTGTTGTGATTAGGTAACATCTAAGCAACCTTGCTCATTCTTACTTGTATTTAGCAAATGCTGCTAACCTTCCCACCAGGCCTATGGAGCCACGAGGGATTGTCAAAGCCTTTCCCAAGAGGAAGAAGGTGAAGGATGACTTGGGGAAAAGTGTCCCTCCAAAGATCCCAAAAGAGGAAGGAAMAGAGAAGAAGGACCAGAACTTACCTGAGGGTAAGTCCTTTGTCACTATGATGCAGGACATAATATTTATACYCAGCTTATTAACTTCAAGCACTGTTCCCCAAAGGCTTTTTCAGRTCCTGAGTGTGTTTTCTCTAGAGGTCATGGCCAGCTTGCTTTAGTGTGTCCTGCTGGAGCCCCCAAAAGACTGCCTGTCAGGGCTGGGGCCATCAAGTCCTGTGTAAGAGATGTGGCCCTGGTGGATTAGGGCACTTCCTCTTGTCACTGTGTCCCTGCCCCTGTGCTTTCCTCAGCAGAATGGCTGAAACCAGTCATTGCCTACGTGCTGCAAGCTGGCATTGGCCAGGCGAGGGCTGAGATCTTCCACAAGCAGATTGTCCAGAATGGGGGTGTTGTATGCAGCCAGCTGTCCTTGGAGGTGACACACGTCATTGTGGCTGAGGACATGGACTGTGATCGCGCCCTCCGGCTCCTCAAATTAACCAAGCTGCGCCCAGGACTGCAACTGGTGAAGGCATCCTGGCTTAGTGCTTGCATTAGAGACCAGAAGCTGCTGAGTACTGCTGGCTATGGTGTCTTTATCCCTCCCAGGTAGGCAAATGCCACATTGCCATTCCTCCTTGCAGTTCTTCTGTCCTAAACTGAGCAGTGCTAAAATTTGATCTCTGCTCCAAATCTTGGACTGCAGCTCCTTGCAGCTCCTGTGAGCATGACTCGAAGTTCTGTGTGGTAGCAAAACATGGAATAGGGCCCGAAAGTACTACCAGGAGTCCTGTTACTTGTTACAGGTGCTAAAGGCATCTCTTCCTGATCCATCAGTGGTAGCAAGAAGTCTCTTAAAAATGCTGAAGATTAAATACTGTTTCTTACTYATTGCAGATGAAAGGTAGAGAGAAAATTGGCAACTAGGCACAAGAGGAAATAAAGAATGGAGCAGCAGGCACAGGTTAGGATCAAAACGTTTTGGCAAAGTTTTGGAGAGAGAGTCTGARAGTGAGGTACGTAGGAGTGGAAGTTGCAGGTCTGCAAGGTAGATGGTAACTGGGGAGTTGAACAAAAACCAGAGTAATTAATCTGTGATCTGAGAGAGTACAATTCATATAGGTTGTTTGGTCCATCCCCAAACATGCAGAAGAATTTCTTGGTCAAACTTCGGGTGGCTGAGAAGTCCTCCTTCTCCTGTACTAAGACATCTGATCCATGGCAGGTACCTGGAGGATGACGAATTCCAGAAAGTACAGCAACAGATCCTGGACAGATCAAAAATCCAGCCCCCAGCAGAGGAAGGAGCGGTGAGACTGAATACYGAATCACAGGCAGAGGATTCCTCACAACATGGCTTGGGCACTCTTGGACAGCAGCAACTGGCTGAGGTGAGGCTTCCCTGCACAGATCCATCTCCTTGTGAACAGATCCTGCATGCTGCTTTTCCTGGCTAAGAGCATCCCTGCAGRGATACAATGTGAGATTTTCTCAGCAAAGGGAAGGTGTTTCAGTGARTTGTGCTGCCAGACTCAGGCTGTAGACATGGTTACTGCATCTCTTCGTCCTTTTTGGGTATAAAGAATAGAAATGGCACGCCTTAAATTGCTGTTCCCATCAGAACATTTCCAGTTGAAGCAGTCCTGGTGCTCTGATCAGGCCAAGGCTCCCTGTRGTTATAATCACCTATGTTCTTTTGAGGAATATTCCCTTTCTGAGAATATCTCCCTTTCAGGAAGCTTCTCTGATATTTCATCCCATGTTTCTGCCGGAGCCATGTGGACCAGTTCTTCACACCTTGGCAAACACCCTGTTCAGACACGTTTTCATAGTGGATCAGGTTACTACCAGAAGGATTGTGGAGATGGTCTTAAAATCTGTGTTGGGTTATTAGTGGCTTCTGCTGTGAGTCAGCTTCTCTGGCTTGCTGTTAGCTTTCTTTCCTTTCTCTGTATTTCTGCTTAAGTTTGCTGAATTCTTCTTGGGCATTGGTGTCATTCAAATCTATCTGTAGCAAAGTTACCTCAGACATCCCCAGCAGCTGCCTTGTGTTGCTGCTGGCATTTGTTTTCCAACAYGGTCCAAAATTTAGCTGCACAAAACCCTGCAAATGACTCTACCTGGCAGCTTACTGAGGGCACAAAAGCCACATTTGTAGATGTTTCAGTAAAATCCCTTGTCTCCAGCTTAGGATTGTGTGACTTGGGGAGAAATGGGATGGGCATTAAAAGCAATACCAACCACTTGAGACCCAGCTACAACARTATAGCTGAAACTTACTTTAGAAGTAGCTTCTTTTTAAGTGCAGTCTTTTCTAGCCTGGGTGGATGTTTTTCTCTAGGAGATGATGCATATACCAGTGTTTCTTACTAAACAGGGACTGATCTGGAAGTTCTGCCTTTGGGTGTAAACTCCTGTGAGGAAATCCTGTTACCAGTCAGACTGTAGCAACCACTTTTTGACGGGCTTCCAAATTCAGTAGTTGTCTGCAAAGCAGGCTCTGTAAGCTATGCCAGTTACTCTCTGTAAGCTCAGGGCTGCCACCCCAGGCTGCCTACCTCCCTCTCAAGTAGCCTGTTGCTACTGTTTGTTTTGCACATGGGGTTGTAAAGAGTCAGTCAGCTTTGCTGACAAAGTGTAGCGAGTCAGGGGTTTAAGAGCTGTCACCTCTGTGACGCTGCTGGCCAAGAGGATGGGAATTGCATCCAGCTCCAGCTGCAGCGTTCTTTTCATCGTGATTGGATAATATGCTCTTTAAATGCTTCTAAGGGGCCTACTGACTTACCTGAGCATTCTGAGGCTTTGTTGCCCTTAGAGAGAAGAGGGAGTTGCATTTCAAGGCAAATTAAACTGGTTTAATCTATCAAATCCTCATCTGACCCAGTTTTCAGAGTTATAAAACAAGATTGCAGAACACATCCCRTCTATTTTGCTGAAAGACTTCAGCTCTGTATCCTGCAGGAATTGTTTCTCCAGACCTCCTACCTCCTCAGCCAGCAGAACCACAGGTTGTCTGCAGAAACTTATAACAGGACATGATGTGCTGCATGTAATTGCTAGACTGATTCCAAGCAATCGTGCACCGCTCAAGAGTTACTTCCACAACACAGAAGCTCTTGGATCTCTGTAGACTCCTGTGTTTATACATCGGGGGAGAGGGGGACCCCAGTGAGCAAAGCAGTCTACAAAGCCTCTGTGCGGCTTTCCACTTCTATCCCCTTTTGTTCATTACCTGAAGCCARGGCTCATTGTTTCTTAAGTCTACACAGAGGCATCCTAATGCTGAGGRTATCAGCAAATGCATACATTGGTTCTTTCTTCTGTCACTGAGGAATGTGGAGTCCTTTGTGTCATTCCTTCCTCCCCCTTTTCTCTTGCAGATAGCCATGGGGAAAATGAGGGGGTTTTAATTCACTGCTTGGTAAAGATTTTGTGTCTGTAAACTGAAAACAAAGTTCAGTGCCTATCTCTTGTCATCTGTATCATCTGAGTCTGAGTGTGAGAGATGGGTCTGTGCTGCCACCAGGCGAGTGAAAGGTTTCCCAGTCGGAGTAGAGAGTCAGGATCTCTGCCAGCTGGGGATTTTGGCATTGTCATACCTTGYTGCTGGCAGCAATTGCTCACTTACTCAGTGTCTTACCTCAGTTACCTTACCTCAGTTAGTTGTCTTACCTCAGTTAGGTCTCAAGGGCTTTGCTGTAGGAGGGGCCTGTGTGCTTGAATCACAGGTGGATAGCAGTATAGTCTGCTGTGCAGTGTGAGATGTACCTGTGTAGCTTGAGGTGTGAGGAGCTGTGGTGTGCATATAAGCAGCCACTTCCAGAGGAGGCAATTGGAGCACAGCGTGCCCGGGAGGGAGGGTGGTTAGYGCTCTGGCTTCCTGTTCTCAGAGGTAGCTTTGCCAAGGGGACATATGACGCATGCACTTATTCTCACAGACCTGCTTTCTGATCTCTCCTTAAAGAAATACTCTGATGATGAAGACAGTGAAGGAGAAGATGCTGGTGTCACCCAGGGAGATCTGGAAGCTTTGATTTCTGGCCACTACCCTGTGAAATYGTCAGAGGAGATCAGTGACAGCTCTTACACAGTGGCCCAGCCTCCCAGCAAGTGGGTTTGTGCCCAGTCTTCCAACACCAAGAAGGAAAATCACAACCAATGCATCACAGAGAAGCTGGAAGTGCTGGGAAAGGCTTACTCTGTCCAGGGGGACAAGTGGAGRGCTCTGGGCTACTACAAAGCAATCAATGCGCTCAAGAGCTACCACAAACCAGTCACTTCCTACCAGGTAAAACACCTTCCCAGGGGGGTAAAACAGGGAGATTGACCTTTGATGGAAGTTGTATAGCAAGCTGGGATTTATTGACCACACACAATGTTTTCAGAACAGCAGAAAAGTGGAAYCTGAACCTTTTAGGGCCAATGCAGGGACATTTTCACCTTCCTCTTCATCATCAACAACTGGCCACCATTCAGGATAATATATGAAACTAACTCGATTTGAGCCTTATGGGCTATGGCAGKCCAGCAGTTCAATCTGTTCATGTTTCAGTCCCATTCTGCAGGCTTGTCTTTTYCCACTTGAATTAATCAGCCACTGTAAGCCTGGACTAGAGAGGAGACCATCAGGCAGAACTAGCCTTTTAGGCTTTACTCATCAAATGATTAGCCAGACTCTGAGTCAGTAGCAGTTCCCCAGCTTGTGTATGATCTTTGCTTTTCCAATAGCAGCTCTGGTTTCTTTCTAGGAAGCCTGTAAAATCCCTGGGATTGGGAAGCGGATGGCAGAGAAGATCCAGGAGATCTTGGAGAGTGGGCACCTGCGCAARCTGGATCACATCAGTGAGAGTGTACCTGTGCTGGAGTTATTTTCCAACATCTGGGGAGCWGGGGCCAAGACAGCTCAGATGTGGTATCAGCAGGTAAGATCAATGTCTTACACAAGAGGCTCTCAGGTTATGGTTTGAAGACTGCTGCTGAGCGTAGGAGAATTATTTTCACAAAGAATTTTTAATTTCCAGTATCTGCAGGATAAGTCTGTTGTTTTTGGGAGGAACTATGAGGTTGGGTCCCATTGTGTGTGTGTTTGGGGAGAAGGGAGTGCACCTGGCTGTAGGTTGAACTTACCTGGAAGTAGTAAAAATGAGGTTGAAATCATTGTGCCAATAGCCCAGCCCACTGGATGGGTTCCTTCTTTAAAAACAGTTTGTCTCCTGAGCATGAGCTAATGAAGACTGGTTTTCTGTAGTGTTTGGTTTGCGACTGTGTTCTTGACTGTCTTAGAGATATGGTTGTAGCCATGCTGTCRGCTTTCCCTCACTGGGATATTGTGGGTGTTGTTCCTTTACCTGCATTATGTGTTTTCTTTTAGGCTGTAGGGACACTGTGCCTTGAGAGCAGCGGCCTTCTGTCAGAGAAGGAGGGGAGATTAGAGGTGTGCATGGGTAGTGGGATTGCCTAAATCCCTTCTTTTAGAARTCAGGCCCTGAAGTATTCTCTACATGTGATCTCAGAAGCTGTGATTTGGCCTGAACTTGAGACAGGCTAAATACAATCTCCCCAAATCTTGGGATGTGAAGAGCAAAGTCTTGGTAGGTGTTTGAATATCAACACATGGTCTGCTCTAGGGTTTCCGGACGCTGGATGACATCCGCACCAAGGCCACTCTGACCAGCCAGCAGGCTGTGGGGTTGAAGCACTACACGGATTTCCTGGAGCGCATGCCTCGGGAGGAAGCTGCAGAAATAGAGCAGACTGTGAGTAGCTGGGCCYCAGGCCCTCAGAGTGCAGTACCTGCTGGGACATGACAGGAAGGTGCACGCTGTGAAAATGGCCTTTGTGTTGTAGCTGAGCTCTTCAGCCTCTCTTCTGAGTGGGTTTGTGGTTGGGGGACCTTTTTGGGCATGGGCACATAAGGCACCTACTTTGCCCCATTGGAAAGTTCATTCTGAGTGCTTGGCAAGGAGGGGGATACTTCACAGGAGTCAGTTCTACACACTGCTTTGAAAAAAGCTGCATTGACACGGTGGGATAAGCAGGTTCCCAGCTCCTGCCTCTCATCATGGGWTGTCTGCTTTCAGCTAAGATCTCCCTGGTGCTGCTTCTCCAAAGGAAGCTGTAAGCACTCTGTGATCTAGTTGTCAGTGAGAGGATGGAGGGTGGATATCCTCGCTGGGAAGCAAAGGGGATCCACCTGCAAACGAGTGCTGCTTGTTGCAGGATGCTGTGGCACTCCATGACTAWGGGGTGCTAAGCCAGTGTACCCTAATGTGAGCAGAGAGCCTGGGGGACACRCTGTCATTGCTACCCCTGTGCTCTCCAATCACCATGGAAGCAGCAGCCAGTGTGACCCTGTCACTCGGCCACAGGGCCTGGCCACAAAGAATACCCTCCTGCCAGGCTCCTGCTGGGGTGTCAGTCCTGTGTGCTGGATTAGCCRTTTTGGTGGTGAGTGGTCCTTTTCCCAGGCAGGCTGGGCTGAGGAGCTGGCTCTTGGGAGTGGGCCTATTGTTATCTTGATGGGATTACCCTGCTCCCCTCCATACACASGCACACACCTCTGATCCAGGCCCAGGAGAGAGAATGAGGGATTAGTCACTGTCTGTRCTGCCTGTCACAGTGAGATCTGAGGAGCTTTTAGGCTCTCGGGTGGGGCTGTGAGTTTTCTAGAAATCTTCATTTAAAGCCAGAAGGGGGGCAAGAGCACCAGAGGAGGGCTTGCTCYGCATGAGAAAGGCTTGTGGCTTCTTGGAGCACCTTTGGGGCAAAGGTTAATGGGTTTATCTCTTGCTAATGAAGGATGATCCCCAAGAGTGACAAGGGGCTGTGGGCACGGACACTGCCTTGCTGAACCCCAGCCTCTGTGATGGCCTCATCACTGGAAATTGCTGAGCCCCTCATTATTTGCTGCCAGCAGGGTGATTGGCACGATCAGACCAAGAATACTTAAGGCCTGTCCTGGGACTTGGGAGCCTTTCTTAAGCATTTAATGAATGAAGCCATCAGAATTAGCACTGTCTGCACAAATCARGAGCTGAGGTCCAGCCTGGAGAAGACTGTAATAGGGGACATTCCTATTACATGTTTGATTGCTGGCAGCAGCATTTTGGCATCCATTTGGTCTAAAATAGTGGGACAATTGTGCTTTCTCTGGGCCAGGAAGCCCAGCTGTCCTGCAGAGGCAGAGCTCCTGCCAGGAGTGAACTCCGAGGGGTACTCACAGATGTTCTGCTGTGTTAGTTCCTGCTGGGGAGATTTCATGAGCCCATCCCTGTTGGTGAAACAGGACCGGTGACCATCACCTGTTGAACTGATTCTCTTTGTGGGTAGAGCTGGTGAGCCTTGTGCCCATAGGGCAATGGAAAACCTCTTATCTCTCTCTGTCTCAGAAAGCTTGTGCAGTACTTTGTCCCTTCAGCAGTATTGCATCCTTCTGCTTGTCCCAACGCAGTGCTTCCGAGAGTTGATGGCAGGTCACTGTATATTATGGCATTGTGCTGGGTCTTTGCAGCTGAGTGTTTGGAGGCCACCCTGGCTCACTSCTCCCCTGACAGCACACCAACCTTTTTTGGTGGGGCAGTGTGCCATGCCTGCCAAGCGTATGGAGACCCTGGAGATGCAGGACAGGCCTCAAGGCAGGCACAAGATCCTTTGCTGCCTTGATGGAAAGGGCATGAAGAGGCTGGTCTCTGACTCTCATCTCTCTTTCTCGAAGGTCAGACAAGCTGCCCTGGCCCTGAAGCCTGGGCTCGTGTGTGTGGCCTGTGGCTCCTACCGTCGGGGAAAGGCCACCTGTGGAGATGTGGATGTGCTGGTCACTCACCCGGATGGGCACTCTCACCGTGGGGTGTTCAACAAGCTGCTCGACAGCCTCCGCAGGAGCGGTAAGAGGGCGGGGAAGTTKCTCTTAGCATGACCAAGGCAAGGAGGCAGTGAGGTGGAGGGCATTCATTGAAGRATAGGTGATCACTTTTCCCAAGGATGGGGGGTCTTGTTAGTCCTTAAAATGACCACCCCTGGACCTGGCTCTGTTGTAGTGCTGAGAAGGGAATATTGCTGCAGGTCAGCATGTTATCCCTGGGGTCCCACAGTACGCTGTGAGACATCTCTGTTGCTCTGTGTTCAGTGGGGAGTTCAGCACGAAGGTGTCGATCTCTACCATTCCGCTCCTCTTTGCCTGTTCTCTCTGCCCAGGTTTCCTTACAGATGATCTGGTGAGTCAGGAGGACAATGGAGAGCAGAAGAAGTACCTGGGCGTGTGCCGCCTGCCCGGGCCTTCGCAGCGTCACCGCCGGCTTGACATCATCGTGGTGCCGTACCGGGAGTTCGCCTGTGCCCTGCTCTACTTCACGGGCTCGGCTCACTTCAACCGCTCCATGCGCGCCCTGGCCAAGACCAAGGGCATGAGCCTGTCRGAGCACGCGCTCAGCTCGGCCGTGGTGCGAGGCTCAGGGGGTGCCAAGGTGTCRTCTGGCCATACTCTGCCCACTCCCACCGAGAGAGATGTCTTCATTCAGCTGGGGCTGCCTTATCGGGAGCCCTCAGAACGGGACTGGTGACGCTTGGTTGTCATTCTGGGCTTACTGCTGTGCTGCTGTTTTGAAGGGTGCTGATTTCTCCAGTGCTGCTCTGAGGTGCCTGCAGGCATTTCAGCAAACTGGGGCTCCTTGCAAGCATGAGGCCCTGCTGCTGGCACAGCTCTGTGGCTTCCTCAGAGGCTGTGGGCTGGAACCATACTGGAAGTGTTGTTTTGGTGCACCTACCAAAAGGGCTTGCTGCCCATCAGGTACTCTTGCCTTGTTCTCCCCAGCTTTGGAAGACTGGGCTGCAGAGCTTTGTGATCCAGCCCCAGACAGTGCTTGGGAACAAGGGAAGTGGGATGCATCTTCCTCTGTGTCTGAGCACTGGCACTCCAAAATTTCTGTCCTGAGTTGTGAATGAAGGCAGCAGGGGTCTAGCATGGCCCTGCCTTCCCCCTTCTCACTGCTGCTGGCAGCTGCTAGTGCAGGAGTCACAAGGGGTTAACCTGTGCTGTTGCTGTGTCCTTCTGTCTGAGCTGATGTGTCCTTTAGTGGGTCCCACTGCACAGGGCCAGCTGCTGTGACTGCCACCAGGTCAGGTCAGCCTTGAAAGAGACAGAGGGACCTGAGGTGCTGTGCCTGCTTGCTCCCATCCTTGTGTGCTGAGGATCCTCCACATTCACTGAGAGCTCTGGTCTGGCCCAAGAGCTCCTTTCCTCTTGGTGCAGCAAAGCAGCAGAGCTCACAGCTTGGGGAGCTGTGCTCAGGGAAGATTTGAATGTAATGGCAGTGAATGTAACCCAGCAGGGCTGTGTGTCTGTCTGCAGGAGGCATGGAGGCCGAGAGAAATACAAGGAGATAGTGAAGTTCTGATTTGGGCAAAGCAAAGCTTTCCCTTTTTTTTTTTTTTTTTTTTTTTTTTTTTTTTTTTTTTTTTTTTTTTTTTTTTTTTTTTTTTTTTT
>NW_026623244.1:2299798-2442019 GCF_030028575.1 Malurus melanocephalus | reverse complement strand
ATGGCGTCATCTGGTCTTTGATCAGGGAAGGTGTGTGTGTTTGTGTGTGCTCATGCATATGGCCGGTCCCACCAGTTCCATGGGAGTGAATTTTATTTCTCAGGAAACCTTGACTGTTTTATATTGTGGAGAGACATTGAGTGCTTCATCTCCATTATGGGTGTTGCAGTGGTGGCTCCCAGCAGAGGTGCCATGGTGGGCATTCCTGTGCCAGGACCCCAGGGCTCTTGCTCCCTTGCAGGGGATCTGGCCCCATCACGTGCAATGAAAAAGCTGCATGTTTGCTGCTAGGGCAGGCATAAACCAGGTGCCATGGTGGGCATTCCTGTGGCTACTGGGGTGGCCCAACCTCAGCAGTGGCATTTGTCGTCAGTCCAGCCTTTCTGCTGGACACCTGAGGGAARTGAAGGTCTTTTGCCATGTCTTGGTGCTTTGAAGTTTGAAGTGTAATAAATAAATTCCTTATCTCTTTTCCCTTGGTATCTCTTTTTGCTCTCTCCACTGCAATTGTTGGGACTTTCTCCTGTGGCTGACCAGGAGCTCCTCCTGTGCTGGTCCATTTCCCTGGTTTCAGCAAGCACCTGGCCCTGCTTTTAGTGAGAGGCCAGACATGGGGATGTGTGGGGGCCAAGGTACCTCAGGAGCAAGGCTTTGTACCCAGCCCCTTGGGAAATGTCAGTGAAGGTGGCCCTAGTACACATGTGTCATGTGGAGGCCACTGGGACAGAAATCCCACCWGTCCTGTGCTCTGTGTGGGGATGGSCCTGATGTCTGTCTGTCCCCTCCCACCCCACAAATCCCTGCCCAGGAGTTTTGGAGGGGGCAGAGGGCCCTCCTGTGGCTGACTGCAGCCAGGTGGGCCGTGGATGGATAGGACCATTTTCCCTGGGTGTAGCTGTGGGGGTTGAAATGGGCAGGAGGTGAAGGAGCACAAGAAGCTTGTCCAGAACAGTTGGGAGTGACATTGCTGGGTGCTGAAAGTTCCCGCTTCTCCCTCATCCTGGTGCAAGGGGAGAAACACGAGAGGCTGAGCTGTGCTGCCCACAGTGAGTCAGTCCTGCCCTGGCAGAGGGCTCAGGGCTGCCCTACATGTGCTCCTTTTTACACCTCTAATCCCTGCGCTTGCAGCAGGGCAGGGCCTGACCACCCCCTTATCACAGGATACCTCCAGCCACTTCTAAACCATGGGAAGAAGGGATGGGGCTCCCAGGATGTCTGGGAAGAGGTGGATGCTGAGGCCCCAGGATGGGTCCAGGCAGGGAGAGCGAACRTGGTTTAAGGCATCTCTAATGAGGTCTTGCCTGGTTTTTGCTTCCCAGGAAAGGGCTTTAGCTATTCCCCCCTCCCCAGCACACCCCCTTCCGCTCTCCCTGGCTGTGAGTCTGATCATCCTGAAAATTAAAAATAAAACAAAATGCAGCATTTCTTAGAGACTGAGTGGAAAGTCACRGAGCTGGGACAGGCCCACAGCCTCTGTCGCAGAGCCCCTCTCTCACACCCTGCCATCCCTGCACCCTGAAGGTGAATCTCAGGCAATTCCTGTCCCCCCAACAAGCATCTCTCTGCCTCCCTCATTAAAAAGGAATTAAAACTGGATGAAGGAAAAGCTCTGGGCATTTGGCAGCTCTTCCCACCCTGCTCCCTACCCTGTGGGAAGACACCCATCCTTAGCTGTCACGCTCATCCTGCTGCAGGGATGGAAGTGGGCTGGGAGAAAAGGGGTGCAGGGAGGGTAGTTTGGCCTCTAACTCTGGCATTTTGTATTCATGAGTAAATATTTGCTAATGGCAGCACGGCTGGGCGAATGTAGGGGAGCTGCTGCTCTCCCCGTCGGAGCAGGCAGGGAAATGAATATGAATTTATCATGATTAGGTGAACTCAGCAGGGAGAGCGGGAGAGAGAGGGCTAGGCAGGGAGGGGGCGGGCGAAGATGGATCTGTGCAATAAAATTAAATAAGGACACCAAATAGAGTCACTTCTCACRCACTCGCCCGCCCTCCCGCGTGCAGGGCCTCTCCTGCCTCCCGCGCTTCTCTGGCTTTGCTGATTTCTCTCTTTCCTCGAATTTATGAGGCCAATTATGAAGATGAGGTTGGAAGTTCTCAGAAGTTCACTAAATGCAAAGTGTGGTCCCTGCTGTTCCCATCAAATTAATTAACCAAGCTCTATTGATGGCCGGGGTGACGTCGGTGCGGAGCGTGAGGGAAGGGCTGCTGGAACATGGCTGAGCAAACCTGGGTGGAGGAGGCCTGGAGGGAACAGCACCCTGAGGGGTGACCTCAGTGGGTGCAGAGCAAGAGCCCTGCCAGGGCAGCCAGAGGGCAACAAGAGCAGGAATGTAGAAAGGGATGCACCAGGTCCCCGTGTCAGTGCTCTGTATCACAGGCCCTGTTCCCACCATTGTTTGCTCTGTCTGGAATGAGATCCAGCTGGGTGGTGGTAGCACTGCCCTGATGGAGACATGGCATGGATACACAGCAGGATGCTGGGCCATGTCCTGTAGAGAGTCCCCTAGTTGTGCCTTGTGGTCTGCATGAGCTTGTGTCTGCAGGARCAAAGCCAGGAGCTGTGTCCTCTCAGGATCAGCCTCCCGTGTGGTGAAGGAATTGTGACCCCAATCCTAGAGAAATGGTCTGCACAGGGGCTTCGTGCTCGGTACACAAGTGACTTTCCCTGTGGTTCAGCAGTGATGGTTCAGCTGGGACAGGCCTACTAGCACCTTCCCTTGATCCCTGAATCCCAGCAGCCCTCCCTGCCTCAGTTTCCCTGCCTGGAAACAGCTATAGGAAGCAGCCTGCCTGTTAGGATCTCATGAGCAGAGTGTAGAGTGTAGAATCAGCAAAATTGATTCTACACAGCCCCTTGGCCATCCCTAACCTCTGTATGATGTGGCCTAACTCTGTGCAGGGCTCAGGGAGCCAGGGAGTGGCTTTGCCATGGGGGCAGTGACCACTTGCCTAAATCACCCCACATGCACTCTTCAGTGTGTCRGTGTCCCTAGCTCTCCCTCCTAGGGAGAGTGTTTTTTTGGGGGGGTTGTGTCCAACATGACCCCCACACCTGCCCTGTGCTGTGGTTTGCTCACTGCAGGTGTGAGCAGCTGGGAAGGTGCTGCAGGGGTTTGGGTGCCCAGGCTGCTCAGGTCCACGTCAGGGCTCTTMCTTTGCCCACCGTCAGGAAGTTCTCTCGGAGCAGTTTGGAGTTGCTCAGGTTAAATCTCAGCACTGGCTGTGCTACAGTGAGTGCTTGAGGTTGTAAAATTGTTCCCCCATCCTGAGGCCTGGCTCAAACYCGGGATGTCTCTGCACACTACCCAAGCACTCTGTGCCTCAGTTTCCCTCCTTGCATTTCCTGAGGCTGTTTTTCCTTTGAGCAGGGTCTCTTTTTCACTGGGTGCAAATAACATCCCAGTTGCTGAGGATCCTTGGTAGCATTTAGTGCCTGTGAGTTGTTGCCAAGGAMAGGGTCAGTCCTCACCCCCAAACCAGACTTGTTTCACACCAAATATATGTGCCATAAGGTTCTGTGCTTGCACCACACTGGCATAGGGGCCTTCCCCTGTAGTGCCATCGGCTGCTGACTTAAATCCTTTTGCCRTTGCTGGCCAGGCACAGGAGGTTGTTCAAGGGCTGAAAGAAGCAGGCTGTGTCCTCAGAGCAGGGATCTCGCAGAGGCAAAAGGACACTGAGGGCCACACCTGAGCATCTCTGCAGGTGTCCAGCTCCTGGCATGGCTCTGGCAGTGTGTCTCCAGCTCCTGCTTCTCTTCACTGGCTTCACTCCCGTCCCGGTGATCAATRGGCTCTGGTTGGGCTGGAAAACAGCACAAACAGAGGCATTTACAAACCCGCTGTCTCTCCAACAGGGCCATAACTCAGGCTCCCCGTCACCGTGGGGAATGGGAGGCAGGAGCTCCTGCTTCAGTGGCAGCAGCAGCACYGACATTTTTCCTCTCGTGGTAAATGTGTTACTTGGGGATAATTTACCTGCTTATGTCAAGTTTTAAAAAGAAACAGACTGGCTGCTCAGCAGCTCCTGACACTCGCAGTGTGCATGGCATGAACACACGTGTACACGGAGAAAAGAAATCGCCTAAGCTGAAAGGATGGGTTTGCAAATGCCTGCACTTTGGAGCTGCAGTCTCTTCGTGGAGTCCCTTGGGTCAAGTACTGAGGCTGAGATCTTGTCACAGTCCGTTTGTCYGTGGGGTGTCCAGGCTCTGCAGCCACCCTGGCAGTCCGGCAAGGCTGCCCACCGGGGGCTGCTTGGGGCTGGGTGTCCCACAACTCCCGCAGCGCGCTGGGAGCATCCTCTGCCCTTCTCCAGGTGAGCGGACCGGGGGCGTTTGGGAGGTGCTGTGCAGCCGCCTTGTCCTACGTGATTGGAGAGCTGGGGATCCCGGGCGGGTGGGATGCCGGGCGGGTGGGATGCTGCTCCGGCCGGCTCGGGCAGCCGCCTCCTCGCCGGCAGCAGAGGGAGCTGGAGGACCGGGGATGGCAGAGCGGGCAGCCAGCAGGAGGCTGGGCTGGGCTGGACTGGGCAGCTCGGACAGCCCCGTGGCAGGAGAGAGACYCCTCTTCACCCAGATTCTACCTCAACAGGGCAGCGGGAGGTGCCCCAGCCTGCGGACTGCCCCCTCAGCCCCGCGGTGTCACCCATCACCCATCAGACACATCACCCCTGTGGGTGCCCAGCTCTGTAGCGGACAGCTCCTGACCTGGCCCTCCATCCCTTGTGTGGGCTTTGAGTGTCTCAGCCCCGCTGTTTCATTCTGGGGAGCCATGCATTTTCTTTCTGCAGCACAGACCCTTGTCCCCTCCCTGCATCGCAGTGCTTCTCATCACCCTGAGGACCTGCTGGAGGATGGAAATGTCCCCTGGAAGCTGGGCTGGATGTGATGGGGATAAGGTCTTTATCCCAAGGTGGGGGGGGTCCTGCAGCACGTGGTGGGCACTTGTGACTGCCATCCCCAGGTGTCCCTGCCCATAGGGAGCTGATTTATGTCAGGGTCAGCCCGTGATGACCTCCTGCTTGGGCTCAGCCACTATAACTAATGGCAGGTCAGTGGAGCCACAGCAAAAGTGAAGTGGCTGCTCTGGGTCGGGGAGGGGCACAGAACAGGGGGTGCTGAGTATCCCAGTTCCAATGGCACAGCTGCCAATGGCAGTGAACAGCAGGGGTGGAGCAGATGTAGCTCCCATCCTACCCCTTCCACCCTGTCCACTGCCCCTGAACTTTCCTTCTGACCATGCTCTCCTTCTGTTTTAACCACAGGATGTCATGGATCAGTGGTATCAAACCTGGASAGGCAGCTCCTTGTTTGGGGAAACTGAGGCACACATGGACTAATGGTTTCATGAACCTCAACAGCAGAGCCAGGGAAGGCCCCAGACATCTGAGCCCAGCTCCTGCCCAGGACTCACTGGATGAGGAGCCAGGAGGACCTGACACAGGTACAGCAGAGGACAATGCCACAGTTGGTGGCCTGGAATGTCCCCTTTTGTCTTGATCCATGCTTGATCCATGTGCCTTGGGGCTCAGCAATCTCCAGTGGGGTGTACACCCCTCCTGTCCCCTGGTGCCAAATTCACCTGCAGGCCCCAGAGCCCCGGTGCACGTGGGCCCCGTGTCACTCAGCCCCATCTCAGCACGCTCTCYGTGTGTTCTGGYGATAAGCCCTGTTTGTTTTCCCAGCTGGAATGGATAWCCAGCCCAGCATGCAGCCAGGCTGGGGGAGCTGAGCTTTGGGGACASCGATTTYAGCTGCCACCCCAATCCCTGCCTGCACYGACTGCTGRGGTGGGACCTCAGCACAGCTGTAAGGCAGGATATTCATGTACCCACCCAGCAGCTGCTCCCCATTCCCCATCCCAGGACGATGCCAGCCTGACCTGCCAGCCTAGCTGGACTCAGGAGGCCGAGGGGAGCCCTTGGGGTGCTGTAAAAGACACCCACTCCACTCCTGGCCACACACTGGGCTCCCCTSTGTCCAGCAGGAATATAATTTTTGCTGACACCTTTGCTCTCTGCTTGGGAAGGGGGAGAATATAGTGAAACATATCTGAGTAAGGCATTAGGAYTTTGCCAGGGATAAGCTGTATCTGCCTGCCTGTGCTGGGCAGGGCTCATTTTTGGTGAGCAGCACAGCCAAGGGCTGGGGTGTGCAGGCTGCCAACCCCTGGGCAGGCAGGCAGGGCTCTGTGAGCCTCCCCTGGCACTGCCTGGCCATCCCACAGGTGCAGTGGATCTGCAGGCTCCTGCTGCTGGTCACAGAGGGTGTGTGGGTGTCCAGACTGACACTTGTGCTTTCCAAYCAGTAATACACATTTTTGCTCCCATTTCTCAGCCAAGGAGTGTTATTAACTTTGCAAGGCTGCAGCGAGAGCTCCCATCCTTCCAAACAACCCCTCCCCAATAAGTTTGTCAAGTCCCCCACATGACCCCATTGCAGATTGTTTCTGCAATGTTWAGGGGATGATTTCTTATCTTTTTTTAGGGTCTTTCTTAGGGCTAAGCTGGGTTCAGGCAAGCATCACCCTCAAGCACTGGCCACTGGCAGYTCCAGGTGCAGCATCCAAAATTCATCCCAGCTGGGGAGGCGAGTCCTCTGGTTGAACCTGCTGCAAAAACAGGAACTTGGTGCATTCCCAGCTGGCTCTCAGCACAGGTGATTTGTTTAAAATCATTTCCATGGCCTCTGCATTTATTTTTGCTTCTGGTTTCAGGAGAGCAGGTTAAATCTATGCTGCTAGACAGCACCAGAGGCTGAGCTTCATCCAGAAGAAGCTGTTGGAAGACTTTGCTTAGCTCTCACTCTGAATAGGTCTAAAATTAGACCTGGGGTACAAAAGTTGATGAGCAACAGATACGGGAGTCTGGTTTCAGATTAGCAGCTTTTATGACAGAGCTGGGATGCTCCCACTGAAAATGGYTGCCATTTGGGATCAGTTTTGCTCAGCAATATTTCAAGTTTGTCAAACCCACTTTGAAGGCCTGGACAGGTGAAAGGAGCAGGGGGAGCTGTAAATAAGTATGAGCCTTAAAAAAACTTCCTGAAATGACCAATAAATCCCTCAGGACATGACAGGAATCGTTCAGGGATCCTTCCTGAAGAAACCCAGCTCTCCATTGGAAAGGAAAAGTGCTTTCAAAAGCATGCTCAGAGCAGCCCTGTGTATTTCCCAGGGTGTGTCCAAGCCTCCTTCTCCACCCAAGGACAGTGACATCCCCTGGCGTGTCCCTCTGCCACTTGCTCCYCATGCCTTGCTGTGTCCTGCCTGGAATTATTAAGATGTATGCCACCAAGCCAAGGGAATGGAGAAYCCGAGCCTGCAGACTGCCTGGCACGAGGTAAATGACACTTGCTGGACCTGGCCACAACCTGCAGCAGGAGATGCTGCTCTGTGCTGTCCTGTGGGGTGTAGAGTGTGTGTGGGGCTGCATCCTATTGGCAATCAATCCCTCATTGGTCTGGYGAGGGCTGGAGGCTGCCCAGACCTTCCCTGCATGTAGAAAAGATGGGAAAGCTCCATSGGAGGGGCCCCTCCGCAGGTCTGCACGGTGAAATCAGGGATGGATCTGGCCACCTCTCTCAGGAGCTGGTCTGGAGGCACTGTGGGGTGTCTCCACAGCCCACTGAGACACCCCACAATCTGACTCACATCTGTAGGTGCTCTTCAGGTCTCTGGGGAGAGGACAGGAATGCATTGTCACTTGTCACATCTCCTTCTCCCAGTGAAAACACCCAAGGGAGCCGGCGTTGTGGGGTGGGCAGAGGTGGAGAGGAAGACCAGACCTTGCTTGGGGATCTGGGAGGGTGCGAGGGATGTGCAGGCAGCTGGGTGGCCGTGGGGACACCCGGCCGCAGTGGATGGGTGGCAGTGGGGAGGGGTGGGGACAGCGGGGTGACGTGCCTGTGTGCAGTGTGGGTACCCCATCTGGGCTGTGGGGTGTTTATCCCCACTGTGCACCCGTGGGAGGGSCTCACTCCTCCTTTCCCCAGCAGGTGCTGGAGGGGCCCAGCTCCCACCTCAGTGGCAGCTGTGGCCGTGTCCTTGCCACCAAGGGCACAGCCATCGGTGTGCTCTGTGGGTATGGACACACAGAACTCATGGAGGGACTGACGCCCCACACAGCTGCCTTCTCCCACTCCTGTCCTAAAGCCAGCTCCTGCTTCCCGTGAGCATCTCACGGAACCTGTTTAGCCCCATCGATGGCCACCCCCTCTCTGTCCCACAGGACCCAGTGGTCAGTATTGGTGTCCCTGCTCTGCAGTGACTGARCCTCTTCCCAGGGTGACACTGTCCCGTCCGTCCCCTCTCTGCCGCGCAGCGCTCCCCCCGCCAAGTCGCATGCTGCAGCAGATGGTGGAGGTGACATTTGTCTCCGAGTGACGCATTTGACGGTGGCCGTGTCCCCCCTCCTCCCTTCGCCCCGGATGGAGGAACCTTGAGCCCACCTGGCAGAGGCAAGATGGGCAGGGACAGGCTGAGGGCTCCCCCCAGTCCCCACCCCTATTGCACACCCCCGACATCTGCACTTCTGCTCCATCCTTATCCCCACCAGAGCCCTCTCCCAMGGCTCTGGGGCACGGGGCGGCCGGGGGACATCGTCCCTGAAGGCGAGTGCCCATCGCCGTGGGGCGTTTGAGGGGGGGACTAGGTGGGAGTCGGGCACCAGGGACTCCTGTTCATTCTCCGTTTTCTGCCTTAATTAGAACCCGGAGAGACCAGGCGAAATCGCATTAGCGCGGGGCCCCGGTGCGCTGAGCCATCCATCTTTTTTTATTACAGCGTAATGGGGCTGCTCGCGAGGCGCCGTGCGATTTGTCACAGGCCTCGTTCCCTGATAACGGGCATTTGTCATCACTTTCTTCCCGTGTTAATGTCATCATCGGCGAGCTGACAGGCAGACCCGTTGAGGGAGCACTGGCGACAGACCACATCCGTCAACCTAATATTTCCATGGCTGTGGGGATCAGCCGGGCTGCAAACACACATTAAAGTGCTTATGAGGGGAGGGGGGGGTGAAAAAAAAAGTGGTTGTCATTAATTAAAATATTAGTGTGAGAGTGTGAGAGTGTGAGCGTGCGTGCGGGTGGCACTGCGTGGGGACAGGGGGGCCGCGGGGCGGGGCGGGTGCGGCGCGGTGGCCTTTTAACGGAGCGCGCTTCAGCTCCTGAAACCCATTTAAAAGATATTTGGGGCTGGGGAATCAGCGGTGAGCACGGTGGAAAGGTCATTGTTAATAAGGGAGAGCACGCGGGGAGGGCGCGGGCATGGCCAGCGGAGGATGGAGGAGATGGTCACCCCCGGAGCGGGGCGTGCTGGTCCCGCCGGGAGTGGTGGAGCCACTTCTGTCATGAAGTGAACGGCCTCAAATCTGCMTGGCAGGAGGATTGGAGAAGGAGAAGGGAAGGACACCTCGCAGTGGGGCTTTTCCACGKCTGGGCAAAGGCAGGAGTGGGGTGTGGGATGGGCTGTGGGACTGCGCTGCCCACGAACAGGTTTTGGGGCAGGGCTCTGCAGCTGCAAGATGGGCTCATGGCAGGAGAAGTCTAGAGGGTCGAACTGGAGATGATCCCCCTCGGGAGGAGACCTGAGGCCATTCAGTGGCAAGAGGGCTCAGGTCCCCACCCCAGAATGTGCGATTGTTGCCATGGAAATGGGTGTTGGTGATGGGAATGAGGGTGGGCAGCAGAGGGTGTCTGGTGTCTTGGGTTTTSCTGGAAGTGGGATTTTGTTTTCTGTACTTTTCTGGGGTTCCTGTGTCATATAGAACAGGAAGGCTTGGTGGGCTGCTTTTTSTTTTCTTTAATTATCTTTTTGTGATGTTTTTTGAGGATCTGGTGATGGGCATCTCAGTCMGCTCTACCCAGCTCCCACTGGCACAACCCCAATTTGCACTGTAAAATGTGCCTCCAGGAGCTCTTACACAAATGGGGACAAGATGCTTCTTTGCTCAGACCCCATCCTAAGGTTCCCTGGCAAAAGCCCCTGATGTTCCCGACCTGTGACTGGACCTGGTGCCTGGAGAACAGGCAATGGCAGGGCACAGACAGGCGTGGGCAGCGCTCAAACCCTGCTGAGGGCAGATGAGGGCTCAAGGTTTGAAAAKAKGGGCATGCACAGAGCCTTCATCCCYATGTCCCCCACCCCACGGAGGGTCAAGGGCAGTCTGTGAAGAGAAACATGCGTTCCACAGCCCAAGAAAGTCATTACACTTCCTTTCATTGTTTTTCTTCTCTTTCTTGTCTTCTGTCCTTCCTTGTCCCACTCACAGGCTCTGTTCAAAGTCAGGTTTGGGGTGAGCTGTGGGGTTTTTATAGAGATCTGTGTCCTTTATGTGTGTGCACATGAATGCACGCTCCTGCACACACAAATACACACCCCCAGAAGTATTTCTGTTAGTACACCCCAAAGTTTGGCTCACTGGTGAGCACCGAGGATAGGTAGAGCTGGRAAGGGGTCGKTATCTCCAGATGCTGAAGGGGAAAYTGAGGCAGGGAGACTTGCAGTCTTCATCCACGCTGTGGTTACAGGTAATCCCATCACCAACAGCATTGGATGAGTCTGCAGACATCAGGGGAAAGGTGCACAGGAGATTTTCTTAGGACAGGCTCCCAACCCAGTGACATCCYCACCCCCCCAGCATCAAACCCGGCCACCAAACCTCCCCCCACTGTGGCTCCCCGCCATAAATCACTGCCCTCCATTGGCCGAGGACCTTTTAAAAAGGATTTATTAGGGGGGATWGAAGCCCAGGCAGCGATACGGTTTCATAAATCGAAAGGCAATAGCGCTCATCGTTACCGGTYGGCTCTGGGGGGGCACCCCCGCTCCCCCCGTTCCCACGGCCCTGGAACAGCTCCTCCCCGGCACCGCTGCCTCCGCCGCTCCCCTTCCTCCCCGTCTGTGGAGACCGCGAGTGTGGAAAATCCCCAGACAGGGAGTGTAAATGCTTGTTCTTTGTAAATGAAGAACATAATTAACATTAAATTAAGGTAATACAAATGAAGACAACACAGAGCCTGACAGGATGAGTGTTTGGGGAGGCAGTAGAGAGAAGTGATTCATATTTTTAATTTACTGTACAAATAGACTAGCAGGGCTGGGGGGAAAAGGGCCATCCATGTGGAGTGGGGAATTTTTTTTTTTTCCCACTGTTGTTTTGCTGTGCTTTAAGCACACAATGACTATTAAAGTCAACTGCCCATATAATAGGACATCTCCTACATGACTGCTCTCYGAGAGGCAGCTTGCTGTAGCAATAAATTCTGGGAGTGCCATCTGCTGGTGCGCACCCTCCGCCGGGCACCCTCGCTCCGGCCACCCGGCCCGGACCAGCCCCGGCACCCTGCCACTGCTGCAGAGACCTGCAGAGCATCAGCCATGGACCTGCAGCCATCCATACAGAATTATGATATTTCTTATAGGGTAACAAGTGCTTTTCCCCCACCCTAAATCGTTAAAATTGTTCAATACATATATATATATATTTATATATATATATATATATATATATACATATACTTTTTTTAGAGGTTGAGTGGGTATGGTTGCTGTCGAGGAAATATTTCAGACTTTTAAAAAGAAACTTATCATTGTTCTCCACCCCTCTGAAGTGCTGGGTTTCAGTTGAGTGCCTGTTACCCAGAACACAKTTTCAAAAATCACCCATTTTAGATTTTTGCCTGCAAAAACTGTYGACCACAGTCCGTGAGAGTTGCAGGCTGGAGCTGGGTCTGCACTTTGGGGAGGYCCCGCTGAGGGATGACTTTCAGCGAGGAAGGAGTCAGATTTGCCATAGGGCRAAAGTGTCTGTGGGGCTGTGGCAGCTGGAATGGGCTCACCTATGTGGCCTTTGTGTCCTTGTTCCCTTCCCTGGGAGGCTCCTGACACCACCAGGCAAAGGAAAAACAAAAGAAGCTTCCAAGAGGATTCACTCCTGAATGAAATCATCCTTCCCAGGCAGAAGATGCCCTGGGATGGTGCTGAAAGATTCCTCTGCTATGCCAAAACAGGAGAGGAKGTTTCACCATTTTGGAGGATTCCTAATTTGGGGGACTCTAATCTTTTTCCTCTGGATGACTTGTGTCCTGGCTGTTCTTATTGGGAGCACTCATGGGTCCAGGGCAGCCACTTGGCCAGGGTTGGGGCATCCACAACTTCTCTGGGCAACCTGTGCCAGTGCYTCAGCACSCTCACAGTAAAGAATTTCTCCCAATATCTGATCTAAACCTGCCCTGTCAGTTTAGASCYATTCTCCCTTGTCCTGTCCCTACATGTCCTTGTAACAAACCCCTCCCAATCTCYTGCAGTCCCTTTATCCACCGAAGCCTCCCCAGAGCCTTCTCTTCGCCAGGCCAACCTCAACCATCTCAGCCTGTGTTCACAGTTCTCCAGCACTCTGAGCAKCTCCATGGCCTCCTCTGGACTTGTTCCAGCAGGTCCCTGTCCTTCCTGTGCTGAGGGCCCCAGAGCTGGATGCAGTATTCCAGCTGGGAATCACTGGATTGTTCTGAAGTCACAGAATCCTTCGACCTGTTAGTCACACCTCTTGTGATGCAGCCCAGGATATGGTTGGCTTCCTGAGCTGCAGGCATGAATAACAAGGTCCTGTCAAGCCTTTCATCCACCTCCAAGTCCCCAGATGAGCCCCTGAACCCCTCAAATACATCCAGAGCCCAGGCTGCAAATAAAGAGTCTGTTTGCAAACCAGTCTGACCCCGGCAGTGCTCCCTTTGTCCTGCATCCTTCCCGTTTGCYGGAAGCTTGGACAGCCTTGGTGAGACAAGAGACAGGGACCAGTTCTGCACCAGCCTCTGTGGGTCAATGGGGTGCTGCCCCAGCCCCACAGGGAACAGGACAGGAGGTGGCACACACAGGAACCCACCTCAGTCAAAACCGGTCCCGGATGGAGCCTCTGCAGTCAGGTGAGATCTGGGGSGACTGAAGCCATCCCTGTTGTGGTGACAGGGACAGTTTGCTGGTAGAACACCCGGTGAAACCAGTGCAAGAAGGTTTCTGCCTCAGAGGCCCCAGGATCCATCCTTCAGGAGCCCATCCCTGCTGGAGCCACAGGGCCTGAGGGTGCTGGCAGGGGCTGAATGCTCTGTGGCTTGTCTGACCRTGGTCCTGGGCCACTTGTGACCTCRCYGACCCCCAGTGATGGCACAGGGACACCAGGGTGTGTCCAGCAAGCCTGATCAGCTTCCCAGATGTGACCATTCACCTTTCTCCTGGAGAGCTTCCATGCAGACCTGCAGATATCCAGTGATGGACCATGACCGTCTCCTTGAGGATCCCCATTCAAAGTCTGGAGAGTTCAAACTGGGATCTTCTCTCTCATTCCAGATTGTCCTGGGGTGAGCCCCAGCCCTCCATGGGAATACCTCAGCCCTTGAACTCACCCACCCTTTGGCACAGCACATCAGAAAAAGGCATTTATGAATTTGGAGAAACCCACCTTCATCTTCATTTCTACAAACCTTAAGAGGATCAGCAGCATTTCCAGGTGTCCAAGTAATTTCTCAGACTCTTCTTTCCACCTTCTCCTGCCTTTTGAGGTCTGTTTGGACACTGTTAAAGAATAGCCATACCCTCCCCAAGCAGAACCATCCAGGGAACTGGATTTCAACATGGGGARCCAGCTTTGGACAAGGGAAAGCAGYTCAGAGCTCACCCAGCCATATCCTTCATGAGAAGCCTGCAGTGGAGCAGCTGGGCATGCCTCCCTGGCAAGACAGAGAGAAAGCCCAAATCCTGCTTTTGCAAAAGTACCAGGTCAGTGGAACGGGGCAGTTTGAACTGAAAACCCCAAAGAGAGATCTTGCACCAACAGCCTCAGAAAAAAAACGTTGTCAATGATGAGTTGTCACTGTTCCATGAGCATGGGGGTTCCTCACCCCCAGGTCCTGATGGAAAAGAGGATGGGCATGTCCTTTGACATGGGACCCTCAAATGGGTCTCCAGATGCATCCAGAAGTCACCATAGAATTTTGCCAGTGACCCCCAGCCCTTGGAAAAAGGGCACTTCTGGCTCTGGTGGTGTCTGAACCCCCGACAGCAATGGGTCCTGACCCCACATTTCCACAGTCTGCCACACTTCACTGGCCACACAGAGCAATCCTTGGCCATAAGGCAGAATTCCCAACTCCTTGGCTCTGCCAGGGCCCAGAAATGGGGGGCTGGTCCCAGGGGGRCCATTGTCCCCACATGGAGGGCAGGGGGCACCTTCCAAGCCGCCCCACATGCTGGGTGGGAGACACAGATAAATACCAGAATAAATAAATACAAGTGGCAAAGAGGCCTGAAATGATGCTGTCGTTTGCTGGGAATGAGAGACACAAGTGTAATTTAGGTTTTGATATTATCAAAGTCTCGCTGCTCTAAAACAGCAGGGCACTCAGTGCCTCATTAATAAAGGATAAACTTGGAGTCTATTTACAATGCACTTTTTGGGGTTATTTACACTCCATTATACATATGTAATGCTGCACATATTTACCGCTCTGTTCTGCTGCCGAGAGCAGCCGAGGCGGGAGGGAGGCGGAGTGGGAAGCGGCTGACGCTGCGGAGCCGTGACCCTGCTCTGACTGATGTCCTTTAAATGACTCGAGACGCACGAGAGCCCTGAGCTGGTGGCTGAGGATGGAAGGGATGGGGCCAGTCACTGGTGACCCAGAATGGCCCAGTCCCCACGGGTGCAGGGCCCACCCACCTCCAGAGGCACCCTGAGATCCTGCCAAGGGATGCAGGAAGGGTGGACTCCTCACYGAGTGACCACAAACACCAAACACCCGAGCTGTGGACCTACCTGTCACGGAGAGGGAAACTGGAAAGAAAGAAAGGGCTGAATTATTTGTAACAAAGTGATGTTTGCATTGGCATGAGAGGTTTTGGCCACACAGCCCTTCCAARCACCTGGGTTTACCCCTCACCAGAACGAAATGTTGTAGTTTTCCTGCAACTCACAGCTCCTGGAGTGTGTTTGTGAGAGCTGCTGTGGGGGTCCTGGGACACAGGACAGCCCCTCCCTCCRAACACAGCCCCCAGGACTCAGGGCACAGATGTGGGAGAGATTGTGCTTGGAGAGCTCCTGGGGATAAAGGGATTTGAGTGCATCCTGGATCCGTTTGTCCTCCAGGGAGTTTGGGAGCATGCAGGGTTTCCATGGGAGCATTCTGTGGGGGCAGCAYACGAGGCCAGCACCAGGGGCTTCCAGCAGTCTGTGGAGGGCACAGTGACAGCCCAGTCACCCCCAGCTCAGAGCGGCTCTATGGCCCTGCTGCAACAGCTCCAGCTTTGCACAATCAGCTCGGGGTGGGATACAAAAGCCTGGGAGCCATCCTGACCACTCTTCCTAGAAAACGTGGGGAGACTTTGACCTTTCCAGCCAGCCACAGTGGCGAGGAGAACAAKCCCCTCTTCACATTCTGCTCCTCCCTGGTGCAGGGGAAGCACCCACCCATCCTAGCACATTCCTGCTTGCTGCCATTCCAGGCTAAATGTGCCAAACGATGGCTCTGGTGGCAATACTCTTTATTAAACCACTTGGCAAGGCCCCACACCCAGAAGTGACGAGAACCCCCTTCCCCAGGAGATCCTCTCACCTCTGTGGGGGCATCTCTTTCATCATGGGGGTCAAGCACAGCAGCTGGTGCAGCCCTGGTGCATCAACGGGGCTCATCCTGGGCACAAGCTGTGCCGCGGAGAGACCCAGAGATGACCAGGTTGGAGCAAATTGGCCCCCACATCCTCCCCCAGCCCCGAGCCTCCTCCAACTCCCCATTCCCCCAGCCCACCCAGATCAGGGCAGGCTGGAGCCTGAGCCCTCCAGGGAGCTGCTCTCCAGAGTCCCGTAGCCATCGAGCTTCATCATGCCGATGAGATGGGCTGGGACGGAGAGGACGGAGCGGCGCGCGGCGAAGATGTGGCTGATCTCCATGAAGGTTTTGTTCTTGGTCTCAGGGATGATGAGGTAGACGTACAGGGCCACCAGCAGGCAGACACCACAGAAAACCAGGTAGCAAAAGGCACCGGCTGACATCTGGGGACAAGAGCAGGATGAGGCAGAGAGCCAGGCACTCCCAAAATGGACAGGGCATGAGGCAGTGTCCCGTCCCATTGCCCTTCCCCCAGCTGGCTCTGGCCACTCTGAGGCTGAGCCAGGAGCAGTGGCTTGGTTCCCCATCCTGGGAGAGCAGCAGGGCTGTGTCCAACCCCTCCAGCTCCCCGGGCCCCTCTGCACTGGTACCTGCAAGAAGGGGAAGATGAAGCCGACGGTGAAGTTGCAGAGCCAGTTGAGGGAGCCCCCCACAATGTAGGCAGCCGGGCGGTGCGACTGCGTGAAGAGCTCAGCTGTCATCAGGAAAGGGACACCGGCTGCAGAGGGACAGGACAGATCAAGGGTGTGGGGGACAGGACAGATCAGGGGTGTGAGGGACAGGACAGATCAGGGGTGAGTGGGACAGGACAGATCAAGGGTGTGGGGGATAGGACAGATCAAGGGTGTGAGGGACAGGACAGATCAGGGGTGTGAGGGACAGGACAGATCAAGGGTGAGTGGGACAGGACAGATCAGGGGTGTGAGGGACAGGACAGATCAAGGGTGAGTGGGACAGGACAGATCAAGGGTGTGGGGGATAGGACAGATCAAGGGTGTGAGGGACAGGACAGATCAGGGGTGTGAGGGACAGGACAGATCAAGGGTGAGTGGGACAGGACAGATCAAGGGTGTGGGGGACAGGCTGACCCAAGCGCCCCTGGGATCATCAGGCTCTGCCCACCTCAGTCCTGGGGCCAAAGGGCTGCAGCCCAGCAAGACTCACAGTTCAAACTGGCGGTGCTGCGTGAATTGGAGGAGACAGGGAGTGTGGTGGAAGGGTGTCCTGCCCTTGGTGTCCCTTTGGGATATGTCTCGGGGGTGGGTGATGTCCCCCTGACACACCACACTTGCACAGTGCTTGGTGCTCAGCCCAGTTCCACAAATTGCATGATTGGAAAGTTTCAGACTGAGTCAAAATAAAGGTGGAACATTTCATGTGGATCCTCGTTTTCCAAAAATGTTTCTAAATGCYGATATATTAAATCTCACAGAATCACAGGCATAAACGTCTTCCTGGCACCCTCCACAATGCCCCTTCCAGACTCCCTTGATCACAACAGTTTAGAAAACTTCCTTCTATCAATCAGCTTCTGTCACCTCTGTGGCTGATTTAGGAAGGACAGAAGCAACCACTTTTCCAAGCATCAGAATTTCYTGCAGGACACAGAAATATCATTTTCCAATCCCCTTTTCCTATGTATGGCAAAAAAACCCAGAATGTATGGAAGTGATTTCCCAAGCCAACTTATAAGTGGACTGAAAACTGGACACAGGTTGTGGCTATTTCTCCTGGAAGGACGGAGCCTCTCCAGCCAGGAATCACTGAGCTGGAAGTCTGGGTCCCTGGACTGTCCCTCTGATGGGGGTCCAGGGTACATTCCAAGGGAATCAGGCAAGGGATTGTATTTGATATGATGACATGCCGGGGTCCCAGTGGCCTGGGACAGGGCTGGCTGGACCTCTTTATAAACAAAGGGAAAAGATGAACCCAAACACAAGTGTAAGACGTGAAGGAGGAGTGGATCCCCTGATGGACTCTTACTCACAGCTCACCCAGAACAGAGATATATATATTTTTTTTTTGTTTTAAAACTCCTATTCATCATTGTTTGTGAACAATGAGCCATTAAAATCCTAATTAAAGATGTAATTACAGTGAATAAAGTCTGGGCTGAGGATGAATTATAGATCTGCTAAGAGCTCTGCTAATACATCARCTGGGTAAAGCAGTCCAGGTTTCACTCCTGGCTGTTGGAGCCRGCTCTCAGTTAGGGGTAGGATGATTCTCACCAGCTGCACTGTGCTGGGAGYGGTGACACCTCCACAGAGGCCTGGGGAAGGTGCCAGGACTTTCCCTGTGCTTGGCCCTGGAGCACACACCAGAAGGACGAGGTAGAAAGTGCCCAGGGGATGTGTGGGGCTGGAGGGRTTTGTGGTGGGGTTTCACTTGGAGTTACAGCATCATAACCCAGGGCCTGACCACAGGGACAGGGACAAAGCTCAGGTCCTGTCACCTGCCTGCAAATTCCCATTCTCTCCCCAGTTACCCCCAGACCCACCTGGTCCCATGCAGAAGCCAGCGATGATGCCGACCACGCAGGCGACGCTGACGTAGCGCATCCAGGGCAGGGCGGCCTGCGAGGGGACACCGAGCTGGGGATGCTGCTGGGGCTGCTCCCGAGCTCCACAGCCCTGGGAGCAGCCCTGGGACAYGGCTTCATGCCTGCCCTCGGGGACAGTGGCCACACAGACACATCRGTGAGATGCAGGCAAGCAAAGGGGCAAAGGTGGTGAGGGTCAGCTCGGCCAAGYTCAGCAGCTCGTGGTGTTGCAGCATCCCCAGAGCCATGGGAGCACCTCTGGAATCAAACAGCAGGAGAAGAACCCTCCTCCCACCCTGGCATTTCTCATTTGCCTCCCTAAGAACAACTATTTCTGCAAGAAAGCTACCAGTAACTGCAGAATTTTTCTGATACGGATTTGTAGTTCTTTTTTTTGTTGTTTTTCTTATTGCTAAATTTACCTTCTCTTTAACTTTGAAGGGAAAATATGACTTGAAAGAGCCATCTCACCTCTTATTTGCATGCATGCTCCCTCCCCCAGGATGACACCCATCCCTCCATCAACCAGGCCAGGGGGGTAGCCCAGGGGGTGGCCCAGGGGTGGCCCAGGGGTGGCAGTGGCCAGGCCCTACCTGCAGCAGCAGGGAGACGGTGATGCCAGCYGAGCAGACACCCATGGCACAGAAACCCGTGATGATGAGGGGCCGCCGGCCCACCCTCTCAATGGTGAGGCACTGCCAGGGGAGAGCAGAGACTGATGGGGTGTTGGGGAGCTCCAGGGAGGATGGGAGCACCCCTGAACCCCATTTGGCTGAGGGTGGGAGGATGTCCCAGTGGCATCTGGGGATCAAGGGCAAACCAGGTTGGAGCAAATTGGCCTCAGAGTTCAGGGTTGGAGCTGGGGCACAGAAAGTGCCAGGAGTGACCATGCATGGCGCAGGGACGTGTCCCCACAAGGATGCAGGGTCGGGGCTGGCGGGGGTGACCGTGGAGCTGCACTGGCACCAGTGGAGGTGCTGGGCTGGGCACGGGGTGTTTGTGGGGCAGTGGGCACAGCAGGGTGCGGGCAGGCAGCGCGGCAGCAGAGGGAGCAGGCAGGGTATTGACAGCAGAACAAATGCCTGTAATTTTATAACCAATCTCGGCGTGTCCATCGGGGGCCGTTTGTGGGGCTGCTCCCAAGCAATCTGGCTCTGTGCTGGGCGGCTGCTGGGGGGCTGGGACAACCCGCAGACAGGGGAGGRGAGAAGGGGAAACCCTTCAAAGAGGCAGGGGACCCCACTCTGCTCTAGATTGGGCTATGGGAGAGGGGAGCAGCCCCCACTCATTCCCTGTTTTCTGGGAGCAGCCTCCCCATCCATCTCTGTAATTGTCAGGGAACGGATTTAGTGCCGGGTGGCTTGAGCTGGCCCTGGGTGACACTTGCAGATGGGACAAGGGCCATAAATCTGCCTGGCCCAGTGCTAACTCTCCAGCTAAATGAGGGCTGGCTGGGGGGGCCAGGGCTGCTAGCCTGGGGCCAGGCCAGTGCTTGGCTGGCGGGGGCAACAGRGACATGTGGCTCTGCTAACAGAGGGACAATGAAAGCGAGAGCCAGAAGGAACTTCTCRTCCCCTCCATCATCTCCAACCTGCTCTTTGCCTTCCATCTCTCCCCAACCTCCCTGCTACCCTAAAATTATCCCACCACTCCTAGATGTGACTCCTAAATGGATCCTGTCTCATCCCACCTCCCATCCTCATTTCCATGCCAAACCCTTTGCCCCCCCGAAAAAGGGCTGTGCTGTAGCACAGATGATATCTGGGGATCCACCCCTGTTTGATGGTGCTGGGAGATGACAAGAAGACTCTGGCATGGAGGGGCCGTGTCCATCTGTCCGTCCATCACTCACCCCGATCAGCCCGGCAATGATCTCAATGGCGCCGGTGCCCATGGTGGTGTAGGGGATCTGGGACACGGGGATCCCGACGTTCTCGAAGATGGTGTTGGTGTAAAACCAGATCTGCCGAGGAGGGGACGCAGCGTGAGCCGGGGCTGGAGCCGTGGGGCACTCGAGATGAGCTGCCAGCTCTCAGTGTCTGCAGGGCTGTGTCCCGGGGCGAGGAGCACRCGGGGCTTACGGCATCGATCCCCGAGAGCTGCATGCCGGCGTTCACCACCGCCACCGACAGCGTCTGCCAGCGCACCGAGCGGTCCCGCAGCAGCTGCCACACCGACACCATCTCCATGGAGGACAGCGACCGCCGCTCCTCCTTCATCTCCTCGATCACATCCTGCACGTCAGGCGTCCCCAGAAACCGGTGCAGTGCTGTGGGGAGTGGGCGGCACGGACAGACGTGTCCCCAGCACAGGATGGATGCTCACAGGGATGGCACAGGGCTGGGGCTTGGCTCTACCCTGGCACAGCCTCCCCATGGGGCATCCATAGGAAATGGGGAAACCCTCACACCACAGTGATGGTCACCTGCCTGCAGGTGGAAATGCTGTGGCACAAGCAGGTGGGACAGAAAGGCTGAACTGTGATGGGCTGTCAGGTCTGGGTGTGAAAGGATGCCATGAGGGTGCCCCTTGGTCTTGGAAGAGCTTGGAGAAGCACCCAGCACCTCCCAGAGCCAGTCTGTCCCAGGATATCCCCTCACCTCTGGTGGCCCCACAGATGTCGTTCCTCTCTATCAGCAGGTACCGAGGGCTCTCAGGGAAGCAGTGCAGCAGCAGGAGCTGGAGGGAGGCAGGAACAACCACCATTGACAGGAAAAGGGGCCAGAACCTGTCCTGAGAGCAGTGGAAACGGGACCTGTCATGGGAAGGGCAGAGCAGGGTCCAGCATGTGTGGGATGGGCCGTTGTGCTCACCTTGCCCAGCAGCTCTGGGAGGCCCAGGACTTGGGCACAGAAAACCCCCAGGCAGATGAAGAGGGTGGGCATGAGACCCAGGAATCCCCGCAGGTTCTTGGGAGCGATTTCTCCCAGGTAGAGGGGCACAACACTGAGACAGATACCTGGGGGCACAGGAGGGACTGGGATGGCACTGGGGAGAAGGGTACCGAGCCAGACCCTCGGTCCATCTCCTCCCATGCCCAGCATCATCCACAGTGGCGACCCCATGGCCTTGGAGGTGGCCCTGGCTGTGCCAGAGAGCCCCTCCACAGAGCCTGTGGGGAATGTGGAGTGCTCTCCAATCCCCTGGGAATGGCTGTAGGGATGGAGCCACGAGGAAAGGRCTGTGCACAGCCCAGGCAGCACCCACCTGAGTGAAGCCCCGTGATGGAGCGGCCRATGATCACCATCTCGGGCGATCCCAGCTCCCGGCTGAAGCCCATGAAGCCGCCGGCCAGGAGGACGAGGAGAGCGCTGCGGCTCAGAGCCCCATTCCTGGCAGGCACAGGCAGAGGGCAGCTCCTCCAGTCCCACCCCACTGCTCAGCCCCCCTGGCCCATGGCAGCACTCCCTTACCTGCCATACTGCTCCACCAGCACCCCCACCAGCAGGGAGCCCACCAGCCCGCCCAGGGCGAAGATGGAGACGGTCAGGGCGTAGAGGAGGGTCAGGGGGCCGGGGGCCAGCCCGTGTCCATAGCGCTGGGACCACGTGGCGTTGTAGAAAGCCTTGATGTACTGCAGGGTAGAGACACACGTAGGCACCAGACGTGTTGGGACAAAAGGGGAAGACAAGGGAAGACAGGATCCATGGGGACAACGCCATGGGTTTAACAGCATTAAAGGAGATGGAGGGCAGAGTATGTTTGGGGATGAGTGGGAGGTGCTGGTCTGGTTGCTCAGTGAGTCTCAGCACCTGAGAGGCTTAAGGACAACTTAGAGATACCACAGACAGAGCTCGAACTGGGACGGGGAGGTTGTGRTCAGTTTTCCAGCCCTGCCTTCCTGGGGGAGCAGTTTGGTGTACACAAACATGGGCTCCCATGTCCCTCCCATGCCATTCCTCTGGGTGACTGCTCAAGGAAAATGCCAGTGTTCTAATGTGGGGCTCCCTCCAAGGGAGGGATGCAGAGCCCTTTTCCCTGCTCCCAGAGAGGCCCATCCCTTACCTCTGCCGGAGARTTCACCACAGCAAGGTTGTAGCCATAGAGCATGGAGGAGCCAAAGGACACCAGAAGGGTGACTGACAGCAAGGGGAAGGTGAGATGCTGGGAGACAGGAGGAAGGATCAGCACAGTCCTGGCCAGCAGACCAGGAGCCAAGGTGTCATGAACTGTGTTGGGTCACTGGCCCTTTTCCAGCAGGGTGACCCTGGTCCAGAGCAAAGGTCCCCATGCAATGGAATCCCGTTCTGAGCACTGCTTCATGTCAGTGCCCAGAGCCCAGCCCAGCTGATCCAGCTTCCCCATGGCTGGTCTTGGGGCTGTAGTGTGAGTGCTTTTACCGTGATGGTGACCCAGCTTGGGTGACCTGGACACCCTTGCCCCCAGCTGGGGAGGCAACAGACGGAAATGGGCGGCGGAGAAGGGAGGGACACCGATCCCCTTCGGTGAATGGAGCCGCAATATGGTGCTGCTGCGAGTGGCCCAACACAGTGAAAGGTCCCCTCGGACGGTCCCAGCCCACCCCAAAACACCACATGAACCCACCTCCTAAACCCTCACCCCCTCCAACACCTTTGTCACCGCTCCAGCTGCTGGGAGTCCCCACTGCGGGGAGCCGGAGGTGCGGGGGCACAGCCACCTGCAGCCCTGACCCAGCCCACCCCAAGATCGGGGTGCCCGGGAGCATTCAGACCACCCCCAGCTCCATGGACACCCCTGGGTGCTGCACCCGCGAGCACTGAATGTCCCCGGAGCGACGGGGCTTGCAGGGTGGGGACAGGGGATGAGCCTGCGTCCCCCGGGAGCAGCCCCGCTCCCCAGCACCCACATCCCGRCCCTCCCCGCACACCCCGCACGGTAGCCGGATTCGTAGCACTCAGCAGCTCCCGGCTCACTCACGGCAAATCCCCCCTAATCCCATCAGGAATCCCAAGCCGGGAAAAAGAGGAGGGGGGTGTCAGACCGGGGTGTCAGACCAGGGCTAGAGGGGGACAGGGACACCACAGGGCAGACGGGAAGCAGGGATGGGGCCGCAGGATGCTCACCCCAGTGATGTCCCCGCCGGGCCGCGGGGCGAGGCTGCAGGCGGAGCGCGGGGAGGGGGGAGAAGGAGAGGGGGAGGAAGGCAGCCCCGCTCCGGCGGGCTGGCTGGTCTCTCCCATTTTTAGATGGAAGAAGGAGGGGGTGAGGGAAGGGAAGGCAGGGCAGGGCAGCCCGGGCGCCCCCGGGGCTCATTGGAGGCGCCGGAGCKGCCGGAGGAGGAGTCCGGGAGCCTCTCCCCTCGCCGGGGGCACAGGAGCAACACCTCGGACTGCCCAGCCCGCTGAGGGGTCACGGCCAAGCCTGGGGATAGTGAAACCACCGACGGTGATTCTCCGCCACCGCTGAGAGCTCCCGCATGTCCCCTCTAAACGGGGGTGACCCCGGGAATAGAAAGTGGGGCAACTCCGCTGCACAAGCCCCGAGGCTGGCGGAGAAGGGGCGGCCCCACATCACCCAGCACCCGATCACCTCCGGCTCCTCTCCCCCGTGGGTAGATGTGCCCATCCCCTGCGCTCCGAGGAGGCTGGYAGCCACACGGCCGCGGCTCGGGGCCGCTGCCTTCCCTGGACACGGAGGGACACAGCCCCCAGCCCCACAGAGGAGAGACTGCTCACGGCAGCTCAGAGGAATCCAATTTTGCTGCGGCCAGGAGCTGCCTCCCCTGCTGCTAATGAAGTGCCTTTAATTAGCAGCCTAATAGCAAGCTCTTAATTTGCCGAACAGCCAGTTGAAAGGATGGGGACCCCACTAAGCCACGGCTTGCAACAGCTCGAAGGGTTTAAAAGGGACAGGTCCCGACAGGCTGGCCCCACTCAGGACGGTCCCGGGGTGTCAGAAAGCAGAGCTGGGAGAGCCCCATGGGCATCCCCACACCTGCCGTGCTGAGTAAGGGAGAACCCAGGCACCACATCCTCCCACAGAAGCTCCAGCTCCGGTCCCCTCCCTCCTCATGAGCCTCCAGCTCTTCCTGAAAGCACTGGGCCCTCTCCCCCAGCCACCGGCCCTCTCCAGCCTGCCACAGTTCAGCCTTTCCTAGGGCTGGCCCCTGCTCAAGAGCTCCTGTGTCTTGCTCAAATTCAGCGTCTCCACATCTGGATCAGGGCATCACCTTTACCTTTGTGCGGGTGTGCTGGGTGGCTCTAGAGACATTGGTGACAGGGCCACAGAGGGGAGACCTGTAGGACCTTCTGGGATGGTCCTGGTTCCTTCCCAGAGCAGCAGGATGAAGATCCWTTTTATTGGAGCGCCCATGGGTGAGATGACTTGGCAAGAGAACGTGCAGCCTGAGTCCCAGCCAAGCCCAAAGCACCCAATGCTCAAAGCAGGGCAGCCCTAAACATGCCCAGGACTCACCCCAAACCCTTGCTAACACASGGTGATGAGCCAGGCCATGCTCCAGGCCATGTCCTATAGCCATGCTCCAGCTCTGGTCATTCAGGTACTTGGTTCATCTCTAGGAACAGGACACWGAGGGTTAAAGGTGTCCAGTGGTGTCTGGAAAGGGCACTGGAGAGAGGAAACAGCAGCAGCCATCTCTCTCCCATCGTGGTACTCTCCCAGCATGTACCTACCAAAACCCCTCCTGGAGCTTCCCAGCCCCTCTCCGCTGAAGCCCATACCTGTCCCCAAGCTCCGTGCTCATCCCTGCAACCACAGCCCCTCCTCCTGCCACACAGTCTGACACTGGGGACCAAGCAGGGACATCCTCAGGACACAGTTCCAAGCCAGGGGATGGCTGCTGCCCTGATTTAGGGAGTAAATCAGGGTTATTGTCACTGGTTACCAGCTGTGGCTGGAATGTGGGAAGCAGATGTAAAGGTGAGAAACACAAGGTGGGGTAAGAAGGGGGAGGCGAAAAGCCTGGAGTGCCAATTAAGGGTCACCAGGGGGCTGGGTTAATTGGGGACACTCCTGTGACCTGACCTGGTGATGGTGGCAGGCGACACATGAGGGCTGGTGAGGAACAGCTCTGAGCTGCAAGGGAGCTTGTCTCCACATTTTACAGGCATTCCTCCTCTGCCTCCCTGTAAGGAATCCCTGGCTAAAACATCCATGGCTGGGAAAGTGGCTGTGAGCCCATGAACACCCTAATCCTGGCCATCACCACTCCCAGAGCTCCTGTCCCACTCTTGCCTCACTCTGCCCCAGACTCCAGACACAGCGCTGGGGCTGTGCCTGTCCCAGCACGTTATGCCACAGGATGCTCATGCATCTCCTTTCCTCTCAAGGCACCTGACACACAGCGCCTGGGGCACAAGAAACCCAGGAGAACCGGGAGAGGCTGAGCAGCAGGTGGAGCTGCTCCCAGCACACATCCTGCACAGGGTGGTGGCATTTGCTGAGGCCAGGAGGATGAAGAAGCTGTTGGGAGACCTGAGGGCTTCTCTGAGCTGACAGCTCCCCATTGTGAGGTCTGTCCCCTTTTCCAAGATGAGACAGAAATCCCTTGGAGAGGACGTGGTCTTCAGTGCTGCTTCTCGGGGTTTGCYCAGCAGGGCCCAAACTAGATAAATTCCACAAGGAAGCAATAAGCAGCTCACTGGAAGGCATAAAGATGCATTGCTTAGCAGCCACTGACCCCTTTCCCTGCAGTGGAGCAGAGGGAACTCAGCAGCATAGGCAGAGCAGGCAGAGCTGCTCTCAGACATCACTGCCACTCCCAAGGTCAGAGCAGTTTGCCGGTGCTGCCCTTTCCAAGCTGACACTGCACAGAGATGGTCTGGCAGCCTCCCTGCCTTACTGCCCCAGAGAGGACAAGCCTTCCTTCATCTCCCTCTGTAAATGCCAGCARGGTGTTCTGGGCATGGGACAGGGAGTTTTGGGTGATGTTAACCAGGGGCTTGAGTTTCTTCAAACCACAGCGGCCTCCAGAAGGAAGACAGTGCTGTCCCCAGTGCAAGCACTGCTCAGGCTGCTGTCTCTGCCTTGTTGCACTGGAAAGCCCATCTGGCTGTTCTCCATCTGCAGAAAGGCTAYTTACTTGAACAGGTGAGACCTTTTCAAGTCCAGGTTCTCCTGGTCATATCCCTTATCCAACTTCAGTGGTTCCCAGCTGATCTGCCCCACAGCTCAGCATCCTCTCTGCTGGTTTGGAGATTTCTTGCTGCTCCTACCAGCCAGGTGCATGTCAATGTAATATTGAAGAGAAAGCTCTGGGTGTAAAGGTAACATGGATGAGAAACAAAGAGTCTCTGTCTTGGGGGTATAATGAATGTGAGTCTGAGCTCGCTTAGGGTAAAGCAAAGTGGCTGCTACTCACAAACATTGTGAGTAGCAATGCACTGATGGCATGGATCTGCTGGCAAAGGGTCAGGCTATCTCTGATGGCTGCAGCCCATTGCATGGGACAGCACAAGCAGCAGCTTATTTTAACTCTTGTGTGGYCTCCTCCAGCAGCCCCTCTTGGGACAGGGTCCTGGGCAATGGATGTGATGGCTGTGCAGCAGTTTGAGTGCTTGGCAAAGCAGAGCTGTCCAGTGCTCTCAAGCCAGGAGTGGACCTTATTCCCACAAAACATTGAATCATTTCCACATCCTGGGCACTGACACGTGTGCCATGGACAGAGAGCTCTGCCACACAATGCCTTTGGACAAAAGGGGTCAGGACATTGCTTGAGCCAGGCACAGCCCCTACCCCCAGGGCAGATGACAGCTCACCCACAGAAATCCACAGCAGCTCTACAGCATTGTCTGTCTGCTCAGGGCGTTTTGTTTCCCTGGCCACACTGCCTCCTCTCCTGAGAGCTCCTCATCCTCTTCAAACCAACTGCTAAACCCATCCTAAACAGTTATTGTGAGAATTACTTTCTTTCTAGCCTASATAATCACAACTGGCCAATTTCCCCTTTGCAAGAAGTGCCTTACTATACTCTTGAAAGCATGTACACAAGWTAATAATAAAAAACCACCAAACAAGAGATTTCATTTTAAAGCTGTAGGTTGATCAAATGCTGTTAATTTGAAGCTATGGCAAACATTACTTTCCTCCTTCATTTGAAGTGGAAATAAGGCACACATTTTTAAACAGAAAGGGTAATTAACCACTGAATCTATTTACGATAAGCTGCTCATTCTTTTCCAGTGGAAATTTACAGTTGAGATTGCTTTTCTTCCTCAGACTCTCTTTAGTATCAGAATTTTTGGACATGAGTCYAGATTTCTGGGGAGTCTTCCAGCCCCTGCCCTGCAGGACAGCACTGTCCCAGTCCTAGAAGTCTGGAATAAAGACCCTGATTCTCATCTTTAAACAGCAAGAAGGAAGACTCTAAGGAACATCTAGAACAAGTAGAACCTGTTTCTCTTGGGAGTGGGAAGTGTGTATTGTTTGTGTATACACAGAYACCTGGGACTGTGAGTAAGGAAGGGCTCTCATTTATGTGTGCTGGCACTCACAGGTTGTTAAAATCAAGCTATATTCTGTATTACAGACCAATCCAAAACAACGAATGAAGGCTGTCACTGCAACTCCTCTGCCAAATCTATTAYTGAATGGGAGGAAATGGCAGAGAAGGAACAGAAACAGTTAAAGTCATGTAAAAAAAAAATATATATATATATATATATAATAAATATATATGTAAAATATATACATGTGCACACTYGCATACATAAAAACACTGAACCCTTGCCAAATAAAGCACGAGGCTGCTGGGAACCCTGTCACAAGGAGAGAYGGAGATTGGAAGTGACAAGAATCCTGCTCCCAGCACTTCAGAAAAGCAGGAGCCTTCACAATCTCCAGTCCCCCGCTGGCTCCCAAGAATGGAGCCAGCAGGRAGAGAGATATCGGGAGGGCAGGGGTTTGTTTGTTTTCTGACCACCCCCGGAGTCAAGATCTTAAAACTGCGGTGGCCTTTGTTTTAAAAGGGGCTGTTAAGTAAAATGGAAAGATCCAAGGCTGCTATCCGAGGAGCACTTTTAAGAGGAAGGTATTTGGAGGGCAAGGGTGCTTGCGTTCCGATTCGGGCGAGCCATAAGCACGGCAGCATCCCCAGCCATGCAACTGCTTGGTGATGCTGCGATATGTCAATTACTCACTCATTATTGAACAGCAGGATTCTGATTAGCTTATAAAACAAATTTGTGCTTCTCCTACCAGGATCTTGCAACACTACCCAGAAAAACACAAAGTCTTTATAGCTTTCCCCCTACACTTTTTAATGGGTAGGACAGCTCCAGCTCTTCTCTTTCAGTCACATCCACTCTTTGGCTTACAGGGTGGACTCATCTGCCCCAGCCAGAGGCCATTAACTATGAATGGAGAGTTTGTTAATTAAAAAGTATGCTGTGGTTTCAGGAATAAGTGGGTTTTTTCTGACTGCCAGGGCAGTCTTTTATGCTGCATTCACCCATGAGCAGCAGCTCTGAGGTGGGACTGGCTACTGCAGACTCTGTGTCCTGTGAAGCTGCACCTACCTCAGGCTCAGGGCAAAGCCATCCGCCTTTCAGCACTTCCAGGTGTTAACACTGCAGACGTTGTGTTCAGTGCTTGTGTAGCAGAAATGTCACACACACATAGGGCTCAGGGAAGATACAGGATTGATATTTTGACAGTGTCTTTCCCCCGAAAGGAAAACAGGAGAGATTCACAGCTTAATCTTTGTATTTGTATTTAAGTTATTTTCTGAACAGTTAAAAAAAAAAAAAAAAACAAACCACACTGTTACCATGATCCTAGCTCAAGTGAACATTAGTACATTAACTACACATCACCGTAACATAATCACAAAATTCAAAGCACTCATTACTTAAGAATCCAGATAACAAATATAGCAGAGTAACAAACAGAAAACTCTGGAGAAACCATGTTCTTTCTCACCTCTCCCACTTCCACAGCCACCTCAGCCTGAGCAGGCCAGAGTGATGCAGCACAGGCTGGCCTGGCARGCATGCAGCTCTCCTAAACAGTGATGGAAAATGACGGGAAGAAATGGGACAATACACTTTGCTGAGGTCCACACTATTCTTCTGCCATGCTAAAACTGGGGCTAGGCTGAGCCCTGCAGTGCCTCACATGATAAACACAAAGTAGCCAAAAGCAAAGTTTTGCACTCAAAAGCAGCTACAGATTTTCACAATGAATCGCCCCAAAATTCTCACAGGTGCTTGTAAAAGCCACTGCAAACAGCCCACTGGCCTGCCTCCTGCACRTGGAGTTTTGCTCAGATGTAAACCAGTGCTTGAATGCCAGTGAAGGCAAGAAATTGTGATTCATCATGCAGGTATGAGAAGAGCTGCTCTGTGATGAAGACTTTTATTTCATGCTGATTTTCTGGCCACAGCTGCACTTGGCTCCTGCTTGAGCAGAAATCAGGGTATCTTTTACAGTGATTGGCTATTAAAAAAAGGGACATAATTAGGAGCTGTCTACAGCATCTAAAGGGCTTTTGCACATCCATGTACATCGGAATCCCTCCGATTCTGAGAGTACCATCTGAACATCCCTAAGGATCAACCAGTGTTGCCAACTCCCATGGGTCATCTGCTGGGCAAGACATGCGGAAGCCCAGCGAACAAACACAAAGTCATGGGAGGAGTTTTCTGACCAGTCAAAGGAAGATCTATTCTGGCAGYGTGCCAAGGCTCCCCCTGGGGATTTGCTTTGGAGATTTTGCCAGTAGCTTGGCTATACCTCATCTTTTAAAAAAATGGGGCAAGGGGGGAAAGAAACAGAAGCCAAATACTTAGTCTCAGCAGGCAGCCATTCCTCTCAACCCACTGCTGAGATTTTGGAGAATGAACACACCCAAGGGACCTGCTGCTTCTGCCTCTGAATTAAAGGTGTGGGCAGAAAGACTCCCTCATGCCRATCAATCCAGCAGGACAGAGGGATTTCATATGGAGACCTCCTTTGAGGATAGCTGGGTCACCTGCTGTTTCCCACACCTCCTTCTGGGAAGCCACTGCTTATCACTTTGGGGGGAACAGTAGGGCAAAGCTCAGCATGTCAGATGCATCATGCATGCCACATGGAGACCCTAGCAAAGCTCATTCATTCTTCTCCTGGCAAGTGTAGTTTAGACCATCTCTTTCTCCTTATGCCTCCACTGCCATCCTAAAAGGGGCATCAACTGACAAGTTCAACCGCTGGAGGCCTTACTTGATCACCTCCTGATGAYTTCTGATGTGCTCATAGAAAACCTCTCTTCTTCCCAGTCAACTGCACAAGATAAAAGATCTATTTTCAGCACTGTCCCCACTTTTTAGATATCCATCTCCATCCCCACACCCCTCTAGTTTTCAACCASTCAGGTCATCTCCTCTGTTTCCAGCCACAATTCAGAGCAAGCCTGAAGTAGGAAGGCTGGATGCTCCTTCTTGTTCCCGCTGCAGTTAGGGAGAGCCGCTAGTATTTTTGATTTATCAAATGCAAATATTGCCTCTTCCCAGCAATTAGGAATTTAGGAATAAGATCTAAAATCATGTTAAAGGAAGCTGACAAAATTAAGCAAGAGCCCAGCCTAGAGAGGTGCTTCCCAACCTAGAGAGGTGCTTCCCATGGGAGCCAGGGTGCCAAAAAATTCAGAACCAAGCCTGTAGCTCTGCTCAGACTGAGGAAGGGACATGTGGAAGGGGCAGATACACATACCTGGGAGTGGAGAAATGTGCATGATACTCTCCAGCTTTTTCAGTGTTCAAAAAAAAATTAAGAAAAAGGAAAAAGGATCCTTTGGAGCAGGAGCAGGTGGTGGGTAGGTAGAGCATTGTGGTCCAAGTCAGCTTCCAGTTTAGAAACAAGTGTAAAGCATTTCAATGTTTCTGATGATCACCGACTTCTCAACTTGTCACCTGAATCCTTCCAACAGCAGATGTGTCTGTCCTTGAACATTAACAGGGAGCAGAGGGAGCTGCTCCAGAAGAGACAGCTGTATGAATTATCTCACTGCAAACTCCTTCATGCCATTTTCTATTTGCATATTTGAATACAAGCTGTATTCCTCTGAGGATGAGAAATATTTGCAGCAAAACTGTGCCCTATCGCAAAGGAGTCACACGCAGGAGATGGTGTGGCCACAACAGATTGCCCTGCTCTGAATGTCCCACACCTCCAGTACTTTCCATCCCATAGTCCAAGGTGGAAGGATAGCATGAGTTTCYTACTTSTRGGAGAAGTGCCGATCTCTATRCAGCAGAGGTATTTCATTTCAAAGYGATGTGCAACACTTAAAGCCCACAGACACTTCCAGCCCTTTTTTATCTCCTTTCAGCAGGCATGTTCTAGTTATTTTCATTATAAACTCTGCAATTACTCCAATCTGGTTGAGGGATTATCCATCTTGTTCATGCCAAAACCTCTTTCACATGCACCCTTGCCACACACACACACACACACACACACACATGCACACATATCCTAAAGGAGGGGAAGGGAGTTTGAAAAAGCCACTTTCCTCTGACATTGGGAGAACTACTTACCAGATTGCTCCTCCCTGGGTGCACAATAAACACCACCAAACGTCAGGCTGTGGCAATTTCAAGTTCAAGTTAGATCAGTTAACTTCAGTTTCCTTCTTGGCTATCAGAAAATTTGTACAACTTGGGGAGTGGGGTAGGAACCCTCGCCCTTCTGCAGTCCTGTATGAAGTACCCACACACAGTCCCTTCTTGAGGGTGGTGACACATCTCTCTTACATGTGCCAAAAATGGATTTCAGCAGTTGCTTGCTAAACGTACCTTAAACAGCTCTGTACAGTAGAGTACAAAGTATGGTACCACTTGAAGACCCAACACAGTAGCAGCAAAGAGCAGCAGGGCTAGGACAACCACGGACAATCTGCAATGGTGGTGTCTCCTGTGTTTGGCCAGCCCATCTGCCAGTTCTCCCAAATTMTCTCAACTAGCAAAATACAATGCATCCTCGTAGGTGTTGGCCACAAAGATGTAATTAAAATATTAGGAAGTTCTGCAGCAGCTGGAGTAACAGATCATTGTTTTCTACAGTAACAGAAATGTAAGAGACAAAGCATGACCAAACTGAGGAAAATAATTATTAAATCTTTACCCAAGGTCATACAACCTCTGCTGATATGCAGCCATGCTGAAGACCTTGCAATACCTGAACTTAGAGGGACAGTGTTCAAATAGCATTAAGACTSAGAACTTGAACTCAGCAAAGTTTGGGATGTAAACTTTGATTCTCTCTGCTCCCTTGCCACTTTGGCTTCGGGACTGCAGTATTCATGATATGTAGAGCTGCCTGAAAGCCAAAACAGCCCTTCTGGACATAGAAAATAGTGCCAAAATTAGTTGTAGATGAACATTGTGACTCAGAACTTATTTATAACTCTTCAGAGGTAAGTCACTCTGTCAGTGTTACTTGAATAGAGTTGCTAACCTGTTTGACTCTTTTACAGTAATATTTCAAATAGAAAAGAGGAGTGTCCTCACATGTTCTGAGATGCTCAACATTGCTGCCTGCCCACATGCTTCAAGAAATGCACTAGGTACTCCCCAAGAACCAGCTTTGCCCTCCTCTGTAACTCCATTGCCTTCTTGTCTGTCTTAGCTGTCACCTAAATTATTCAAGCCCTCTGGATTGCTCTTTGGGGACTCTTGGACCAGCTCCTTGTTAGATTTCACTAGTGGAAAAAGCACATCCCAAGCAATTAGAAACAATGCACCTGCTTCCCCAGCAAAGTGAAGTTGATGAGAAAAGCTTATTAAAAAAATCCCATCTGCCAAGTTCAGAGGGTGTTAACAAAGCCTGTTTAAACCCCTGCAGCCCAGAGACAAAGGACCTTGACTTCCTAGTGTGGGATTGGAGCAACTCCCCAGTAAAGCAGTGGAGAATATTCCAGACCTACAGCAGAAGATTTGGGCCTAAACCTGGAATGGCCAGGGACTGATTTACAGAGTCTTTCCTGATCTAAATGCAGGCCAGCTGCAATTCACTCCAGGTCTGTGAAGAGAGCTGTTTACACCCAGACCTCTGTCTAGCTCAGACATGCAGAATTGTTTCTCATGTACCTCCTCTTCAGGGCTGTTTTTGTCTTTTAAACAATGACAATTTGCAGAAGTCTCAGCTAGAAAGCAAAGACTCATCTCAGCTATCAGCAAAAGGACTAATCAGCCTGTGTCCTTAAACCACAATGCAGCACACAGGTTAGAAAAACACACCAAAAACTCTCAATCCCTTCCAGCAAAGCCAGCCCCAGAAATGCTGCAGAACTGGTCTGGAGTCACTACCAAATGCAGTGATTGTCCTCAAARCCACACTCATTTTACTCATCCACCATCTCCAGGGTGTGCACTTGATCATTCAAGTGAGTCAAAGCCTTATTGTTATGGCCAGAATGTTTCTGTAGTGTCTCCACTCTAGGGTGGCTCTTGAGAGCTCCACGAAGTTTTAAACAGCTCCCTCTTCCAGTACCCAGTCTCTCTGAGGGGAGAAGGAATGGAAAGATGGGAGCAATGTCCAGCTTTCCTTCTCATCCAGCCTCAAACTTTCTCCACTTTACAGAATGATTCATAAGCCATCAGCAACATACTGTCTTCAGGGAGAAGCAGGAGGAAAATGGTACAGACAATGCTTTTGCTAGTGAAATACTGTCCTGGGCCAACACTTCACCTGGGATGGGGGTGGACAGGATCTCAGCCCCAGTCCATCATGCTTGGGACTTTGGCAGGAGAGAGCTTAACTTGACTAGCATTCCCCAGCCAAGCAGATGTTAAGGGGAGACTACAATACACATCCAGCTTCCAAAGGGTTAGCATAGCAGGCAGGAGAGGAAAGAGATGGATTTGGCTCATTATAGTCAAATTTCAAGGGTCCTCTCTCCACAAAAAAATAAGTTTGCAGTCAGAACAGCCAAAAGCCGCAGGGAAGCTGGGGTTGGGGGGTGACGGTCTGGTTCTTATAAGTGTTTCTGTTGCTCTTCAGAGCTGAATGCTTTTTCAAAGGCCTAGCAATGGATATTGATTTCAGCCTGAGAATAGAAGCCTCCTCCCCACCCACCCTCCCACCCACCCTGAAGTGACTCTCAGCAGGATGCACTGTGGCTGTAAGTCTTCTGCTTAACAGCAAAGCAACACATTCTGACAACATCTTAAATATATTCATAGGACATTGGCGACTGGGCTTGGAGAGGAACCAAATGGGGTAAAGGGAAGAGTGAACATGAAGAGGGGAATGAGGGAAGAAAGGGATGGGAAGGTTTAAAAATGTTAACTGTTCATGAAAGATAAAATTCATCTTCTGATATAGCAGCACTTTAGCAGTCAGCCGCGCTGAGTAGACCCTGTCTGAGATCAACCGCATGCCAACTTTGTTCCAGAAACAAGTCTGAGAGCCTCTCTCTTCAGCAAGTATTGGTTACGTGGATAGTTCTTTTGTCCTGGCATTTAAATACTGCAGCTTAAATGAGTCCTGGGAACAAAAAACAGAATAAACCAAACAAACCCCATTCATACTAAGCCTTTTAATGATTTAAAATAACATCTGATTGACCAGAGAAAATCAAGATCTGACAGGTCACTGCACAGTTACCAAACAGAATACAGGATGTGCTCCATGACAGAGCATTTTCATGGGAAAATGTCACTGTGGACACCCCTTTGCAGAAGCCTGTCAGCTCTTCTGCCATTCTTCTCTCTTATGTTTACTGCTATTAACAGCAATTGTACATGTACCCACCCACGCAGGCAATCATGTTATCCCACTTCACTCATATGCATCAAATTCTCTCTACAACTGACCCAAACATATGAAACATTTTGTCCTCCCCATATTGTGCTGGCCAAGACAAAAGGTGATGAGCCAACCAGGCTCTGAAACGAATAATTTAACATCCATGCTATGCGAGAGAACAAGGGCTAGGCCCTATCAGTATATCATTGTGCACATTGATTCATCTCAATTAAATTTGCCTGGGTTTGTGCTTGCTCCTCAATGTCTCCTCCCCTAGCCAAACTGTAATCTTGAATCAGCTTGCTGCAGAGTGAGAAGAATGGTCACCACTTCAGAGGGGGGGAATAAAGCTGACGCTTCTTGGCAAAACCCTCCTGCCTGGTGACAATTGCTCAGGGTCAGGCCATCTGCATCCTCTTGTTAGGCAGCAGCTGCTCTACTCGCTCTGCAGAAACCCTTCTTCCTTCTGGACAGCAGTATAACTGATTTAATTATTGATGATGATGGACAGAGGAGGAGGATTTCTTCAGGGGAAGTCACAGGCACCACATGTCACAAATCCTAAAATAAAGTCCCCATTCTAAGGTATCAGAACCATTCTTGTCCTTTAACAGGACACTGTTATTACTGTATGACCGAGATGAGAAACACTGACAGACCCAGCCAGTTATTCAAGCAGCAGGCTCACACTACATCCAGTATCACCTTTGAGCCTCACCTTATTTTAATTTTTTTTTTTTTTATTTTTACCTGTGCGAGTGTGAGGTACAGTGTAGTGTTATTTATCTGGTGATGTAGGTGTATGTTCTGGACGGGGAACGAGTGGATTCTGCCTGGGCAGCTGGGTCATTCAGAAAATCCCAGATGAGGATGGTGTCATCATGTGAGCTGCTGACGATCTGGAACTCATCAAACTGAAGTCGAAAGACTCTTCCAGAATGCTCCTAAAATGCCAGTGGGAGACACAGCATGTTACTTTGCAAACTAGCTGGCACCTGGGATGGAGCAGGGAGGATGAACTTGGGCTTGGTTTTAGTGTTATATTAATTTCTCAGTAAACCCCACAGGACACACTATGCATTCACYATCACAGTGCATAAATTAAACCCTCTCTCAGGGAAAAGGGTTTGTCATATCTGTGTACTTGACTTGCAGGAAGTTTACAATACAGTTGTCCCACTACTCTTTAAATTGCAGTACTGGACACACACCAGAACAAACCAAACTCCCTCCATCACCTAATTCCATCTGGCAAGGCTGACAGGTACATTGTCTTCCTTGTTCTATGGCAAAACTCCTTCCTGAAATTACAACATTCCCGGGTGCAGTACGTTACAGGGGAAGAGATGAGAACTTTGCATTCAAGACATTCAGCATCACTGCCACTTCTGAAGAGCAAACAGCTTAACACTGGAGGACACTAAGGAGCCTGCTGTAMAGTCCAGTGACACAGTAATAATTCCTCCTAAGCAGTTCTAAAAATATGATCTAGAAAGGGCATTCTTTATAGGCAGTTTGCATTCTGCTCCGAGGCTGAGTGGAAATGGCATGACGGTTTGGCAAGAGTTCAGACCATAATTAACAGCAGGCAATGGCATGATCCTGGATAACACAGAGGAAATCCACTCTGCTTTCCTTTTTGTGTTGCCCATTTTCTCTTGTGCTCACAACATGCCAAGAGCAGTGGCCTCCTTCTAGGTCATCAGGGAATAGAAACTGCAACGAGGGTGAGCCCTATATCTCACATCAACACACTTTTCTCTATACTACTCACACATTGTACGGGGCTTCAAAAGGTGAGGAAAAAAACATGTCTTAAAATATTTYAATACTGAAACTACAGGTTTCTCAAGCATTTAGGCAAAAGAGAATAGCTAGTGACTAAATGGGAAGTCTTTGCCTCATAGCACAAGACTACAAAAATACAGCTGTATTTACAAAGCCCAACGACTTTGAAAAATTCACTTYATGAATTTCTGAATCTTTAAATAAAAATTATGTGAAAATAAATACACATGAAATCAGATTCTAAGATAATCTTCTTAGAATTCTAAGATCATCTTCTTCTAAGATAATCTTCTTTTTTTAATCAATGCAACCTTCTTGATCTTCTAACAATAACTTGAATTTGTCTTATAATCACCTTATGAATTCGTCTTCCCACCTATTCTTAAAAGAAGTATTTTTCCAGATTTTGTGTTATAGCAGTAAAAAAGTTCTTCCAAAAACTGTCACTGTAACAGTCAGATCCACTGACAGATTATTCACAGAGATATGGGAGGGGGAAGGAGTAAGCGAGAGAGAGGGGTACTTTCAATAGCTTTTTTCAAAACTCCCTTTTTGATCCACCCATTGTGGGCTAAGTAAGGCTGTCCTACCTGGACTGTTTAGGTTGTAAGAAAAGCTGAAGTGTAAGCTTATTCTGTGCATGAAAAGCTTCTGTCAAATTCACGTGGCCACTGTTCCAGCTAACGGAAGACAAAACTGGAAGGGACCTGGCATGCAGCGAACATTTGTTATCTGTGCACTTTCCTCCCACTGTTTGAAAATTGAACACGAGCAGCAGGAGACTCATGATGTTCATTGTGCAGCCAGGTTTAATTTTGGAGGATGAGGGAAGAGGAAAAAAAACTAAACCATGGGTAAGCGGGTATAAGGACACCCTGTTGTCATAAAGGTCCTAAAAACACTGCAACAGCTTCCTCTGCTCCCCAYCCCACTTTTGGCCCCCTCCATTGCTATCAAACAGGGATTTATGAGTATCCATGTGTTGAGATTCCTACAGTGTTTCCATCCCACCGCTTCTGATTTATATTATAATTAGCTGGGGCACTTTGGCTGTCCACTGCTGGAAAATGCAGAGGAAATCACACAAGTTAAATTAAGTCTACAGGTTACTAGGCACACATTTGTCTCAGGCTGGAGCAGAAAGACGACTAATACCAAGCTTAAGTCTCAGACTCTCAGGATACGAGCTCATGGGCACAGAGTTGCTCCACAGCTTGGAACTGGGTGGCCAATGACAAGGGTTTTTTTCTGGATTTCAGCCATTAAACTATTTGCACTTCTATTTGGCTAACAAGAAGGTTTTTCTACATAGTACCTGTGGGCATCCAAAGCTCTCATGGACTCTTAAACCTGCAGCTGATGGTCCAAATAMATGATTGGAAAAGGGCTAGCATGGCTTAATGATTTTACTACCTGTCCCTGAGTCCCAGTAGCCTCACAGCCTGCATGAAATGTGATGTAAAGTACTTTAGTGAAATCTACAACAACAGGAGCAATTCAGGTGGTCAATGAGTGTGCAGAAGGTCAGCCAACACAGCTCAGCTGGTGAGAGGTAGACACACGTTTAAAGAATCAGACAGCCTTGGTATGATTCTGTTTTAGAGTACAGACTACAGTGACATGCCACAGCAGGAAAAGGTCTAACATATACTAACCCAAACACTGCCCAAACACTTTCAAGCAAACAAATAAAAACACATAAAATACTTCTTTCTCAAGGAGATTTTAGTACTGGTTGAAACCTTCCTTCATCCCCAGAAACCGTGCCAGTTTTTGGGGTTGAATGTGGTGGAGGAATACTTATAGGAACCATCTCAAGGCCTTGGCTGTCCTGGCATTCTTCTCGCAACTTTCCCGCATTATTACAAGACCAAGCAGAGACATTGTTAAACATGACTGTGAATGYTGTTAACACTCACACAATGACAATTTAACCACACCATCATCAACCTGCACTAAAAACCAGTGGATAGCATGAAAAGAGTAGTTGCTATTTAAGCATAAGATGATTTCTCTGTCTCTTCCTGTSCTTACCTGCTTTTTCCTTAAACACCCAAAAGCCAATTAGAAGCAACCCCAAGGGTGTTTTGGTTTGTGTTCCTCAAATTTGGACAGTAGTAGTTTCAAGAAATTTCATGTCAACAATTCAGACRACTTATTAATACATCATCAGGTACACACAGGTGAATACAAACCCATTGGCACATGGATTCCAAGGATGAGTTAAAAAATGGATTCAGTTATTAACTTCAAATCACAAAGCAAAACTGTTAAAAAGTGAGCGCAAACTCCAGAGATTCTAACTTTTAATGCTTGCAATTATTAGTGTGCAAAATTAAAAGAAAAGCTGGACACCCAAAAAAGYCAGATTGCTATAAATTATTTCAAGATCCTGCAGAATGGGGCTAAACTGACTTGACTTTTCAGGCTCCAGATAGCCCTGAACAAGCACACGTTTTTTAACACCTCTATCAAAAGCTCTTACCACAAGGGTTCGCAAGCAGAGGGTTCCTGCTGGAGCACGGGGATCCAAGGCAGCCACAAGATCCCATACTTTAATTTTCCTAGTAGKGAAAAAATAGACAAACACCATGGCTCTGTTAAAGAGAAAAGAAGAGCAAGTACTCACAGAAAAAAAAATAACTGTTAGTACAGCTTAGCTAATACACCAGTTTAAGGAAAATTACAGCAATCTTCTGCYTTTGAGACCTGGTTCTTGCATTTCCCCTTTGTAAAGCTTACAGAACTTAATGGGAGGGAAAGAGGTGCTGTCAACAAAGTAAAACACATAAAAAGCAGGTGGTAATAACTAGCAGAAACACATGGGAGTGCAGACAACTAGTCTGTAATGGCAAATGGTCCTGCAGACATAACCACAGATGGGAAAGATTGTTCTTACAAATGGTTGAGCTAGGGGAGGTTTCAGGTTGAACTGGTCAGATATTCTTACAAGCAAAAGAACTGGACCACACACATCAAATCACACGGACTCATTTAAAAAAAAAAAAATGGAAGTTATGCTCTGTAGCATGGTCCTCATTTGCTGGCCATGAAAAGGTCCTCTTATCAGCAAAGACAAAGAGTCTGATATTTATATGGAAGATGCACAGACTGGGATGGGAAACACTGAGACAGACAGGAAGATGCAAAGCGTTGACTGYGCTGATAACCTCACCCATCATACGCCCCACTGACTATCCTCTTGTTATCAAAGCGTATGCATCTCACCAACTCTTCATGGCCTTCCAGTACTCGTAAACATGCCCCACACTCGATATCCCACAGCCTGGAAGAGAGTACCAAGAAGCATTAAGAATTTTTTAATACCTTAGCATTGCAATGAAGCTTTGATCTTTGCTTGTCGTTAATGGAAACTTGGAAATACGGATTATGATGGAACAATAAAGAAGAAACAAACTACTTCATCACATMTTTTCCCACAGTTAAATGGATGCATGATTTTCAACATGACCCTGTGATGTTACAGTAACACATGCTAGGTGAGTCACAAACCAGTTGTGTTGAGTATCTAACGCTCTAGTAACACAAGGTACCTCCCAGTTATCTTCACAGTGAGCCTCACTTTATTTTAGTGAGGTTCATTTCTCATGGAAGTGTCCTGCCTTGGTTTTAACATAATAAGAGAGGGAGATTTACCAATCCACTTGGCAGTTTAATGTTATGATCACCTTCACAGAGCATGAGCCCCATCTTGTTCTCCATTTTGGATTTGGAGACTACCATCAGACAAATTAAATCATCAATACAGTGGTGAGAGGTTCAAGAATTCTAAGCCCTTTTCCTTTGTCATTTCTTCCACTGAAGGTATGTTTACTCTGTAATCTAGGCACCTTATGAATATGCTAAAATGGATGCTCTGTGTTTAGTATTTTGTAACATGTTTTCTTCTTGCTCTCAAATAACTCCTGTGGCTCTCTGTGAACTAACAATAGCAGCCAGGAACTAACCTGAACTCTGTTTCTAACAATACAGTCTCTTTAAAAAGTTCTGGAAACCAAACCAGTATACAGCAAGAGACTCAGCTACACATTATTCTCTCAACTGTAAATATCCCAGAATTTTGGCTTTTGCTCTGACTGCCATGAACTTCACAGCAGTGAGAAATGTGGGGGGTTTGTGGAATTTCTCTGGGTGACACATCTTGAAGCAGCACAGCTGCTTAGAGGTCAGGTCATTYTTGCTTGAGAGACAAAGAAAGAGAYAAACCACCCCCACATATTTTACTCCTGAGGTTCTCCAGGGAATCATCCAGATCCAGTTGATGTGTGCCCAAGGCTGGTGGATAATGATTGCAGCTGTCTTGCCACAACAAGTTGCTCTTGCTTTGGACAACAGAGGAACGAACAGAACGCTTTTGTCACTGTAGAATGGAGAAAGGATATGCCTATGCACATGTTTGAAGCCAACAAGGAGCACAAAGTGATTCTTCAATCTGTGAAGTTGATCTTTCAGGAATCTGTGAAGGGCCCCATAGTTTTCGCTTGAGTGTAGGACACTAGYCAAGGTCAGAGCAATCAACTCCAACTTTGGCAAAGGTCAGCCAAAGGCACTCTGGCTGGTCAGAGAGCATTATGTCTCTCAAGGACTGTAAACAGAATGGACAATGCCAGGGATTAACTGGTGCAGAAAGGTTTGAAGAGCAATCTTGTGCCAGGAACTTCCGTGCCATGTGTTTCYGTTCCTTGTCCTTGATCCTGAAATTGCCAGCAGTTCTGGGAGGCTGCATCACACAAACTCAGGCCTGTAYTTTCAGGTCTCAGTCTGAGAACCTACATCTGAATGGGATTACAAGAGGTGGTCAAGTCCCTTGACACATGGCAAATGGACCTTCATGTACAAAGGGGATAAYTGCTGTTAAAGAGTAGGGTCTCCTAGCAGAATTGGTGCCAAAGGTACTTCCCAGATTTGATAAGTTTCTCTAACTTCTTTAAATATTCAAAGGAACAAATAGTAGAACTAAATTTAAGGCTTGAGAACTAACTAAAAAAAAACCCACTACAAATTGTACATAGTCAAAAACACTACCACTCTTCCTTCCTATAACTTWGGGAGAACTTCTGGAAGTAGAAGGAGGTCTGCAATTATTTCAGCCTTTAATTCACTTGAAAGCAGAGCTGGAAGATATACAGAAGGCAGGTGAGTCTGAATCCCCATCTCTTAGAGAGAATGCTGTTGTCTAAACAGACAATACTAGATCCCCACGTGGGCACACACTGGAAGTACAATACACACATAAAGACCAAACACTCATTAAAAACTTAACCCAAGATGATATAGTCTAATTTTATTTTCTTGCCCTAAATTCTTCAGCTCCATTTTTTCTACACCATGTTGGCCTGTAGCAATTAAGAACTTTGGACTCAGAAGCTAAGATACTGAATTGGATTGGATTAAATCTGATGGACCAGTTTCTACAAGATGGAAATTAGCACAATGATAGTGATGTCTGTGTAGCTGTGTCCTCTTACACTGGTGAAATTTCTGGCCTAAATCAAAACRGAAATAATTTTTCTCTGTGAAGYCTCCCTGAAGAAGAAAGGTATTGATTTCTCAGCTACTTCACACGTCCTTAACACTTGCAGTTGCAAAACTAGAAATCACAAAGACATCTTCTGGAAAAAAGTTTTCCTGCAACTGAGGAATAATGAACTTTTAAGTTCTGTATCAGCCTCTACTGAAGTCCAGCACACAATATCTGGTAGTGGATTAAAATCAAACACACAAAGTACCAAGCCATCTACAAAGATGACTTAGCAGCCTGCCCTTTTTCTTAATCATCCTTCCACTGACTTGTGCTGCTGGGAAAAACTGTCTTTTAGCAGTGGGCAAGTCTTTTGCCTTGCTCACACTGCTGCTAAACTTGACTTTCCTTAAGATTCACTGSTGACATTCCTGAAATTCTAGTACAATTTATCTGTCAAGTAGGGATTTTGTCCAATCCAAGTACAAAAGTAACTGTACTCCTCTTTAGCATTATCACTATCTTGAYATTTATTTTTATTAGTGTTGCAAGTCATATTTAAGATCCTTCCCAAACTGCTGTAGTATTTAACTATTTCTTACTCTACTTCTGAGACCCAAGTTTCACAGTACAACTGCAGAGGCTTCTTTTTTCTATTTGAATGCAGGAGTTCTCACCAAGTGCTGCTGCTCTTACATAATGCCTGTAATACTTTTTTCCTTGATTAAGAAGGAAGTTTCAGCTCTCCTGGTCATGCTCTCAGACAATTCTGTGCTAAAATCTGGCACAGTGACCCGGTGATGTCAACCAAAGGACTACTGTTTTCCTTTGGAATGCAGAGCAGAGGCAGCATGTTGCAAACCAAGTCCACAGGCAAACATTCGCACTGAAGAAAAATTATTACTGACATGTGAACGGTTTCTGCTTACACTGTCCAGCTTTCAAATTTTGTCAGAAGACAGACAATTACTTACAGACATGACCAAGAGAAAAGGGAGGCTGCTCTTACTCCCATTTCTACGACAGGGCCATTTTCTATATTACATAAACTAATATTCAAGCTTGCTCCGTACACCCTGAAATTAGTGGGACATCCCTCTGCTAGCAGCTGCAGGATTTAGGGAGAAGTTCTGGCTTGTGATATCAGAAAGAGTTAAATCTCAGATTGCAACCAGGGCAGCTGGAGAAGTGCAAAAGGCAGCAAACTGAACTTCATGCTCTAAACCAGCTGTTCCAAACTTAACCAGGTGCCAAGTACCACAAGAAGAGTTTGGCGAGAGTCCAGGAGGATTTCTGCAGAGGATTAAATGCCTCTTACTGCAAATCTGACCCCTTTAACTAGACACATAGTCCAATTAAAATATCAGAAGACAACACCACAGAAAGTGGTACTTGCCAGCTCTTTCACACACCAGAATTGTCAGAGCAATGCAACTTGTTGATTAGTATGGGACTCTTGAGATGTAGAGGATGAAAGTCAACACAGTAAAACAGGCTTCTAATATCTCCTTCCAGTAGTTCCCCATGTTCTATACCAAAGAAAGCACATTTCAAAGTTGACAAAGGTACAGAGCACTTCCGTTGCCTAACCTCTGCACGTCCCAGGGCACCAGAGACAGCGTGCTTGCACAGAACTCTGCGATGGGGAGTTTGTCTCTCACCTGATGGTATTATCTGAAGAGCCGCTCACTACTAGCCTGTCTCTGTACTGCAGACATGCAATGCCTCGTTTGTGGCCATTTAAGGTGCGCACAAATTCGCAGGTACTAGTGTTCCATACCTGTGACAGGAARGGGGAGGGAACCACACAGAGACAAAATTATTATGAAGAGATGAATAAAAGATGGTGTCTGTATGATATAYAGATGCATCCAGAATGTTCTTAATGAAGATGCTATCATAAAGATTGGGAAAATTACCCCTCTGATGACCTGAAGATTATCAGACCTCAGCATTTATCAGACCTCTGATTATAGTCTGCAATTGATAGCAGTAGGGTCCGTGTACACAGTGAAGATTTTTGCCACACAGTATTGAATTAGCTTCCAGGTTTAGCGTTCTTGGGCTATGGTTTAGTTTACACATGACAGATTCCCCTGAGGCTTAATGCTGCAGATTGGGAWCATAGCAGTAACATTAAGGTGTCTCCTATTCATGCACCTTCAYTTTTGTCCCCATGCTACCCTCTAACAACTGTTTAAATGACTGAACTGATTATGGAAGTGGTCAAGTCRAAAAAGAACACAGAAAAAAAAAGTCTTTTTCAACTGCATCTCTACTTGGATCTAATTTGCCRTAAGTTCTGTAAACAAGCTGTGCAAGCTCAACTGAAGACGGATGAATGCAAACTTCTAAAGGCAGATCCTGCCAAGGACCGTCTTCCCTCTCTGGTCACTGTTCTTCRTTAATAAATACCCCAGTGCTGCAAATAAAAAGCCTCTGAAACACCTCACCTTTATAGTTCTGTCACCTGATGCCGATACAATGTACTTGTCATCAAAGTCCACTACGTTGACGGCAGCTCGGTGCCCTACGAGCACCCTCCTCAGGGTGATGTCTGTCGGGGATGCCATGTCCCACACGGCGATGGAGCGGTCTTTGGAACACGTCACCATCATGCCATTGTTGAARCGGAGGTGCAGAACAGCTTCGCAGTGGTGGATCAGTGTATTCAGCATCTCGCCTGCATTCACATCCCACACTCTGCAGGTTCAGATTTCAAACCAGAGAGAAGAGARTTAAAAACCTGCACTGTGAATTTTYTGCAGAGTGAGAGAGGGACAGGGAGAGGTAATTGACTCTCTAGCGATATTAGAAAAGCAAACACCACAAGTTATATCTACATCTATTAAATAGTTCATTAAAAATGTATTAGATAAACCTGTTGATTATGTGTACATTGAGACAGTCCAGCAGCCAAAAACCCTGCAATGCAGTTAACACCATAAAAATAATGCACCYAGGAAAAAAACATCCTTTAATTAAGGGAATTTAGTGCTAAGGAAAGGTGGAAGACTGATGGCCTTAAAGACTGGTGTTTCCTGGTTGTGCCAGCTTATTATATATTTAATTTCCAGTCAATGTCGAGAAGTCAGTTCCCCGACAGGCTTAATTTTTGACCTCTCTCACAGGACTATTAGCTCACGGGTTAATATATACAAAGGCAAAAGACAATTCTTTTCAAACAAATACAAGTAATTGCCACAAGTTGCACCATGATTTGCATTTACCCCGTGGTGCATCTGGTACACAGCTACATTCCAGGAATGTGCTGAATATCCAAATTAAGACACAGCATTTATGCCAATTGAATGTTATTGGAACCAACTGTTTCAACTGAAAGATAATTTAAGTTAGACAAAAGCTTCATGCAGAACTTCTAATACTTGAAAGGAAGATTTTTAAGCCTTAAAAATATTTCTTTTGGGCTATTTTGTTGGCAAACTTCTTTTGTCTTGCATAAAGAGATTTCTTTTGGCACTATCAYACCTGTATCCCAGATATACAATATGAAAGCAGAAAATGGCTCTATCATCAGGCACATCAGATACTGCAGAAGTTAAAACTTTCTGCAGCCAATAAGGCAAGCGGTAAGAAAAGGCAAGATGTGAGAAAGACTTCTAATGTCTTATTCTCTAACTTATGGAAACTGAAGTGCATCAACTTACGGACTCTAAATGAGAAAGGAAACTACATTCCAATTACAAAATGCAAAAGAGAAAAACCTAAAGACCTGAACCATTAACATACAAACAGTTTGTAGACAGGGTTGCCAAACTGAACAGGAGCTGGAGACCCACTGACTTCTTTGGACAAGTGCATCCCTGAGACCTCAGAAGCATTAAGAGCCCATCTGTACTACCTATTGGATGAAGCCTCTCTTCCTGAGGAGACCCAAGGATAAAAGTGATGCATCCTGTGTGCCTCTGAGGTCTGCACAAACATTTATAGATACAGTGGGAGACAAAGTATTCCTGGGCAAGTAGCCAGTSTGCAATTTGGCCTGCCGGGCCTGATACAGAAAAGGACAGTGCTTGTTACAGAAATCAGCCTCTCCTTTTGCGATCTGTTTAGCCCAGTGAAGTTCYAACGCTGCCTCCAGGCAGGCAGTGTTGCTGAAATTCTGGATTCCTACTGACAGGACTGCAACACCTAGCAGCACTGCAAGACTGCATGCATCATGTCAGGAACTCAATTTAATAGTCATTAGGTTAACAGTAGTAGTTTACACACAAGCACAGTGACAACCAGAGGAGCTTGCAGCCTAGAAATGCATGCTAACAGCTCTGGAAAAGGCCACCAATGCAGCTTTTTGGTGTCTAACTTCTCTGCATGAGCATTGCTTATACTCTGACAAGAAGGGAGTATATAACAATGTGGAGAAGTCAGACCTGCYCCTTTACATCCAAGTTCATACTGCAATTCATTAACTCAGATGTGTCTGTATTTACAATACAGGTCTTACACTCTCTGGTATCCTGTAATATGWCTAGTGGACTTCACAACTGGACTACATGCACTGCAAGTGCTACCTTGAGGTGCCCAGCCTTTTGCTGGAGACTTGAAGGAAAGCAAGGYTAGAGAGACTGAATGAAAAGAAACATCATGCTGAAATTTAAATTAAAGTCATAGGAGATCTAGTCATACATATTTTGTTAACATCAACTGACAACGGATTACTAAACCTTCAAGCTTGCTTTGAAAACTTCAACTCTTACAAAAAAGTTATTCTCAAGGAGAATTTATAACATWCTCAGGGAGTGTCAAAACATGCAAAACCTTGGTGAAATGCCAGATGGCCTTCCTAAATCATCTTGACCTTGACTGGCCTTGTCTCATATTCTCATTTCTCCTTGACAGCGATTTGCATGGACATCTGATAAACAAGGACAGCAAAACGCTGAACAAATACRCTGAACTACTTCATGGAACTGATTGAACAGCACACATTTAAGAAGAGATCATTTCAGCAGCTTGYGAAGCTAAAATCTTAGGAGATAAACAGAAAGCTCAAAATCATGAACACACACCTGACTGTTGAGTCTGAAGATCCAGTAATGATCACCCGCTCATCGTACTGGAGACACAGGACAGAACCCGTGTGTCCGGTGAGAATTCGCTTGCATTCCAATGTATTCTTATCCCAGATCTAAGACAGCAAACATTCAAAACTGGACAGTTCAGTAAGGTTTTCATCTTTCAGCACTGACTGGTTTGACTAGTCTGTTTTTCACTACATGATCCATAGTGCACTTAGAACACCTTTAGTGGCATCTGTAGAGTCTTCTACAGGCTCTTTGGTGCAATACATTGACATCTTTGATATTACTGGCTTTACTATGAATATTGGCTTTACCCCTCTCATTAGGATACAGGGCCCAGTAATTACATAGTCTGTAATTACTGCTGGACAGAAACTCTGTTAGCAAAGCCCATCTGCCTGAAAACAGGGTCTCTCTAGATCGATAAAAGAGGCGTAGCTGCTGTGCAGGTGGGAGATGGGGGAAGAGGAAGGCTACATTACTAGCAAGAGATTGGGTAGGTGTCACTGAAATTAGGACACTATTATTTATTGCATAGGCAGCCCAAGCTATTAGAATGCCATGATGGAGCATTCTCACCTTAATAGTATTGTCTCGTAGGCCGCTTACTATCTTCTGATCATCATACTGTAAACAATAAACCCCTTTGCTTGTCTCGCTTCGGCAGTGGATCCTCTGTAAACTGTGCCTTCCACACCGCCAGTTCGACTCTATTGTCTTGAGAAGAGACAGGAGACAAATGAGATGGAGGAAAAAAAACCCATGGAACTATCTCCCCTTTTTTTTTTGTTTGGTTGAGAAGATAGCAAACACTTTATTACACGCTTTTTGCTGCAATCAGGCCCGTAAAATGACATAACTGTTTTCTAGAATACATGTAATAAAACCTGTTAAACAGATAAATTCTTGGGAAGCATATCATGGCTAACCTGTGTTGCTGGGAATGGTTAGAACGAAGTAAACTAAAAGCTCTTTACTATCTCCAACCTTTAATCCCCTGTGACTAAACAGCTACAACTGATGAGAAAGTCTCAATTGAGCTCTAAGTGCTTGTACATACTTGTCACAACACTGCCTGAGCACTCCTGTTATTAGGAAACAAGCAGAACACATCATTTTGCTCACACTAAATGCAAGGCAACCATGCTTAGTTGGTGCCTGTTTCCCTGAGCCTTAGGAGTCTTTAGGAATGCACTTTCTCCCTGCCTTAGTTTTTGGTATCTTCCCGTAACAGTCTATTAGGTCTCATTGCACTGGATGGAGCAAAGTACTGTGGAATAGAGAAAACCAAGATGTTACGGTGCTGCTGTGATATCTGATRTGCAAAGTGTGCGACTCCCCCAGCAAACAACTCACTGAACAATCCAACTCATCCTCTGTCTAAAGGAGCAGCAGGATCTTACATAACCATCCCAGATATACAAACTCCAGACAAACACAGACATGTCAGATTTAATGAAGTATTACACTACAGTGGAATATTCCCAGAATTTCAGCATCATAAATAAATCAGGGACATTTGAAGAAAACAAAAAAACTAACAGTGGAATGCCACCACATCTGGCAGCTGTTTCTTACCTCTATGTCCTGTATAATTTTGGGGTAAAGTGCTCTGTAGAAGGAGTTGGGTGGTGCAGTTCCATCAGGAGGTTTATTTTTAAATAGATATTGCCCCCTGGAAGACAAAGAACACTTCCATTGAACAGAAATAATTTTACAGCGTTTTGGAGAAAGGTCCTCCTGGCATTTTACAAATGAGTAACCACTGCTGACAGATTCATAGTCAAACTTAATTTACTAAGATGGGATGTTTCCTTGTTTGTTGAGCTGCAACATGTCAGTGTTACATTTCAACACTGAAATACCTTAGAAAAATCTGTCTAGTAACTTGGGGAAGGTAAATCAATTTTATATTATGGACATGGGCCCATTCAGTTCAGTAAGTTGACAATGGTTCATGCCTGCAATACTCACACATTATCAGAGGTCACCTTTCAAATAAAGCATGCAAAGTAAATGAAAGAAGCCAAGGAATCCTCAAATTCACTATTCATTCAAGGCTAGCTTTCATCTGCAGTAGCAGGAACAGTATCAGTTTGGGTACATGGACATTTTACTGCTACTACTCTGTTTTGGTAAGCAACATTTCATCTGTGGCGCCTCTCTCATTTCAACACTGATTTGGAATACTCATATCCCAAGCTAGAGTTTTGTTACCAAAAAAATCTGTAAACGGCAATCACTACCTGCTGTGTAAAAAACTTTAATTCCTCATCCTGAAGTTAAGAAGCCACCAAACACGGTGTGGAAGCTAGTAAACCCCACCATGGGCGTACTAACTGCTGCTCTGCCTGGCAACATGCCTCACAAAATGGAGAGAGGCACAAATGCCTCCGAGTGTAATCCTGGCATCAGAGGCAGAGAGTTTATACTGGGCCAGCTCTCCACTTCTCCCTCCCTTRCTCCATTACAACATAATTAATTGTTCAATACTTCCTAGTGCATTTCTTTCCTGTCCCTTTCATACAGTATACCTTGAAACTCATTTCAGAGACTGTACATTAGCTGCTCTGATGCACTTGAACTAGGAGATCACAACAATGAACCAAAATCTTTAGGTTTTAAGGCAGTAGCAAATTACAGGACTGAACAAACAAAATGACAAATGCTTAGGAAAAGAAATTTTGATACTTCTTTAAATCAAGTGTTCTCAATACAATCCGAGAGAAAGGTGTTTTCCTCTTTGGACAGAGGAATCAYCTGACTCTTCAAATACAATGATCAGCAGACATGCATATGGGAACAAACACACGTGATGAAGGCACACATGGATGCAGACAAACCACCAACTAGACAGATGCCTATTTACTGTGATCCAATCTGGAAGTGCATTCATGGAAATTAATATTATCGGCCAAGGAAGATGAAAACCTCTTTGGAGATAAACAGAATACCTAGGACACATCTCTGAAGACTTGGGGCATGTCTACAAAAACCTRTGTTCAAGTCTATGTGCCTAAAACCCTGCTAATTATTTCTAACTTTACCAGCTAGTGTAACACCAAGTCTGGTTGCTACCTGTAAGTCCTGTCCTGCTGCATGCAGAGCCAGTTGTTTACTGTTCAGCTGAAGGATTGCTTGGAATTTTCACGGCATCCCAGTAGCTGTTGTGCTATGGCTCTGGGATAAAAGGAACTATTGTTTGCAGGCTTTGATGACCAGCCAATTCAATCAGATGGACACAATTGTGCCCAGATTTTGGGCTTCTGTTTTATATTTCTCTAAATCTGTGTAACCCTTACTTCTCCCTGACAATCTGCCAGTGAAGGCTGCCATGCTGTGGAATGGCAGGGGGTTCTCTTGTAAATCACAAGCTGCAAATGCTGAAATCAGGCAGCTCATGTGCAAATTGAGGAGCTGTAAGTAAATAACACTGTTCATCCATCACTCTGAACTGTCCAGTTAGTCATCTTCTTGTGCCAGGCACAGAGATAGCACTAATTACAAGCTATAATGCTCTATAYGGCAGAGATGCAATTGCATGGGATATTTCCTGTCTGCATCTCTTAACCAAAAAGTCCTCTCTTTATCASAGWGTTTAGAATAGTAACAGGATAGGACAGGATAGGACAACATATGATTGCGGTTGGCTAGTACAGCCAAAACATAGGAAGCATAGTCATCTTCCAACACAGAAAAGATTACTTCAAAAAGGAGAATGAGAAACTGTCCTGTGTATCTGTGCAGGTTAAATGTAACAAGTCAAAGTGTAGCTAGGAAGACAGCCTCAGTATCAGGAAAACCTTTTAAACACTGAAGTTAGAAAGAGTAAAAACGTGAAACTGCAGAATTCCTTTTCCAGGCATTGTATGGGCAATCTCCTCACTAGAGGATTTTAAGAATAAGTTGAGACAAACATTTGGGATGACTTAAGAGAAACCTGTCTCTGCCTAGGGGAAACAAAAGGGACTAAATGACCTCTCATCTCCTCTTAGGACTTACTGTGACCTCAACAACAGGCAGAAAAAAAATGGAAATTCTGGAGAGAATAAGGTACTAAAAGAAATGCAAGTTATCATTGCTATGCCTGTGTTTATTTTGCACTCTTCAGAAACTGCATTATTGGAAGCAGATCAACACAGTATTTATTTTTAAAAAATGTCTCATAATCCTGATTTACTTACCTTTACTTCCTAAGACAAACAGTATAACAAGATTAACTATAAACCAGGAGTCTTTGTCTGCAACTCTGTATCTTTTTCTTTTTAATAGCAACCAAAATGCCTGAGCTGTCACTTTTATCTTGTTTATGAAATATTCATACCCAGTTTCCCTTCTGCCAAGATCCTAGGGACACCCTTGGAAAAGAAAATTATGTATTAAAGGGTGCACCCCTGAGAGGGAAAGTTCTAATGAAATGTTAGCAGAGCAGCTTCAAACTTTGAGTGAGACCTACATTGTAGTAAGGCTATTCCAGATGATTATTAACTAATCTAKCTGCATTTCTAAAGTCCCCTAATCTCCGTGGTACATACCCTCAGCTTCCAGTTTSAAAATTAAACAGATATCTAATAGTGAAAATCTGCTGAGGAAAACAAACAGACCTATCAGGAAGGAACTAATTCATAGCGTATTCTGCCCCACTGCCACTCCTGAAAAAGCTCTTCTGCTCTGAACTGCTGACCAGTTTAGGGTTCCCCCGAGGCACACAGAGCTTCTTAATTTAAACTGAATGACAGCTGGGTGTAAAAATCTCAGTCTGCATATCTCATTTGTCACAGTGGGGTAAAAGCATGATCAGATGAGGAAGGTGAGGAAAAAATCCCTCACACTGCCACATAACCAAATGATGCCCTAACTCCCCAGCCCCTGAGTTTTGATGTAAGCAACTGTCTGGTTTGGAACCAACGTGATGTTTCAGTGTGCTGAATAACCCCCTTCAAATATGGTTTGAAACACACAACCCCTACTGTTCTGCATGGGGGAAAAAGAGGTGAAGATCCAATTTCCTTACCATCCTCTCCTCTCTGACAAACCCCTCCACAGGGAGTCTGTYCTGACCATTCTCTCAATGAGCTTCTTCCACAGCATCCCATCCGATGTCACCCGGTACCACTCCTTGCACACCAGCTCAGCAGCACACAAAGATTTGGCATCCAGGTATGACAGAATGTTCTCAGCAATGTGATCCAATCCCCGAGCTGGGGGAGAACAACATCAACAGAAAAAGATTATTTGCTGGACAGACACAGAGTTTAAGACAACTCCCCCTGCTAGTACAAAGATACACTCTCCTTCCATCTCTTCTTCTGCATGTGAAGCTGGACCAAATGCACAGAAGAGCATYTGAGGGTAAGTTCAGGAGTGAGCAGTGTTCTCCAACTTCCTTTGGATATAGCACAACAAGTCATTAAAAATAATAAAGAATCCAAGAAGTCATTCCAATCTATTTCAATGGGTTTTAGCACTAGGGGGATATTCTATGGATGGCATTTCCAACTCAGCAACGCAGCCCCCAAAATCTCTCTATATTAGGACCATTTCTCATCTCACTGCTACAGCTGTTCTCATGTTGCAAYGGCTCAAAAGCTGTTTTTGCTAAAGCAGTAGCTTTTAAATGTAATGAAGAAAAAAATATATATTCCCAATGTGTGCCCTGAAGGGTAGTGGTACCTTTAGACAGGGGGGAGGGAAGGATATGCAGATGCGCAGGGACATGGAGAGGGAAGGAGAGGCTCTGTGAAGAGAAAGTGAAGCAGGTTTGCTAGTTTCATTTATTTTAGTGGATGAAGGAAAAGTATGCACCGAAATGACATCATTTGCAAATATTTTCCAATGTGAATACTAGGATTGGCTTTACTTCAACACGGCTGGAAAGAAATGTAAAGCAATTGCCTGGTTAGCACCAAACAGCTCAATGTACCTGGGGGCAGGGAAGGTTATGCTACATTTCTTAACTGGATGGATATTGTCAGCAAAAATGTGCCCTTACCAACTCAAATTTAATCACCAGCAAGACTTCAGGAAAACAAGATGCCTTTTAAATGAGAAGTTGTGCAAATACAGCTTCTCTTGAAGGCTGCTTAATTCACAAGTGAGACACACCACCAAGAGATTATCTCACTTCACAGGTTAAATTTCAGAGGCTTTGTGAAAGTTTMGACACCACATCATCCCCCAGGCATGATGTTCAGTCCAAACAAAAAGGAAGCATGGCAATTGGTATTACRTGCATCTTCCCTCTGGTTCACATTTAGGACAAAGTTAAATACATGTTTTTTTGCTTTTAAAACAACAGCCTCARAGATCAGGCCCTCCTTGTGAGAGGGAAAGAAAAGGCAGTAAGTACGTTCCTACAGTCACACGTCTGTACTTCTGCAAACCCAAACTGGGTGCAACAGCTGACTCTGACGAGAGTTCATGACACACAAATGGCCCAATCTTTTTTTTCCTTAACGAAAACATCTCAAAATTTTCTCCCACTTCATGAAAATGAGACAATTCAGCATACCTCTTCCTGCTGCTTTCAAATATGCCAAACTTAGAATACACATTGGGTAAGACATTCTGCTCAGCATTTTATGCTTCAATCTATATGTAGAAAAAGTATGTGAATGATACCAGGCACTATCAGAGAGTGGAGAGAGAGGTTTGACATTTCTGATCTGTATAGATGCAAAATAAGATGCCAACCTGCAAAATAAAAGCCTTTATTATGTATTTGATCTGAAAAGACATGTACAACCGCTATTAAATAAAAAAAAGTTTGTAAATTTAGATTGACTCCACAGCAAATTGTGGAAAGAGGGAAACAACATTTTAGTGAATGTGAACTAGAATTTGCAGGAATTCCAGAATTAGCAGGGTAAACATGGATATCCTGTTGCCCTGCTCCTGTGGCCCCGAACTCTCTCCATTGTGAGGAAATGGCAGATTTCCCACTCACGTTGCTTCCAGTGGGCTCACAGACATTTACAGACCCACCAGGACACTTAAAAATGCCTGCCTGTGTAGAGTCCTTACTGGTGGCTTTGTGTTAGCAGTATCACAGGAGGAATTAGTTTTATATGGGGAACAACTGGTGGCTTTAGGAAGCAGGGCTACACTGCACAAGCTGGGCACAATAATCTTCACCCATATGCCTTCCTGGTTCATCAGGAACTGCGTTTTAGATCTTCGATGCAAGGAGGTGCCATGTCTTAAAGTCATCCTTTGCCATTGATACTAGACTCTTTGCAGAGAAGGAACACGAATGTTTTTGCCTCTTCTTACATTTATGGAAAGTGGATGGGCAGAGCTATTTTGGCCTGGTTGAAAACTCAGTTTTATTTTTTTGTTTCTTAGGAACAGCATAACTCACTGAGGCATACATCRAACAGAGCCCTACTTCCTTAAAAAGAGAAAACTCTGCTCACAGAAGATTTTGCTAAATGGATGTGAAACAYGATTAGCCCTTCAGCCCTCCAAACCAACAAGAATGTTTCAGTTATTTCACATATGAAATCCTTATCAAAATTACTTTCCTCATAAAAAATGTTAAACAGCTTGAAAATGCTAAGCAGAAGCCTTATTTTCAGAAACTGAACAAACTTTGTTAAGTACACAGTTAAGCTGTATTTTTCACACAACCTTAATTCTGTGCAAAGCACTGGGAAAATAATCTGAGTCAACTTTACTCTGCATTAGTAAAAAYGTGCCATGATACAAAACTACCTTTAATTCTAGTCATTCTTTGGGACAGTGCTAGGAGGACAGAGATAAGATACCTCATGATTTTGAAGTAGGTTTATTGTTTTATACACTCAAGGGGGAGAGCAGGAGAGAGAATGAAGTAGTAAAAATGAAACCAGAGCACTGAACACTTGAGAATTTCAGAAAGCTAAAAACTTGGAGAGCTTAGGGGTTTTGTCCCATTATATGACTTAATTTAAAATTTTAGGTTCATCGCTCTTTCCTAGGCAGTTCCTTACCTTTCTCCCTTCCCATTCCCCTCATTACAACGTGCTTATACTCAGGACATCCTGCACAGACTGCAGAGACTGTGCCAGTGTAATTCCTTGCCATTAATTTTCTCCCTTAGAGCTATATTCACTAGGACATTTGCACTTTGCAAATATGCAAATTGATGCACATACATTATTTACGCACACATTTCCCCCAACTATTAAAATACGCACATATTAGCTGCTTGATYCCTATTTATTCTGCATTCTGATAGAGTAAAATCAGCTGCTTCCTGGGCAACTGTGAATAGACCAGTAACAAATACGGTGTGCCTAGAAAATGTGGAATGTCTCTAGAAGTATTTATAGCATCTGCCCAAAATTATCAGCGAAAGACTTGTAGGAAGAAATTAACCAAGTGCAGTGAGATGTGCTGGCTTGCTTTCATGGGGTTCTGTGGAGAAAGACCTGTGTATGTAAAAATTGTGTATGTAACTACATGTATACTTCCACTGTAATAGTGAGGAAACCAGTGCAGATTCCAAACATTTCCTATTTTTCTCAAACAGAGCAGCACAAGTTATAATGCTGCTCTAAGTACAYGAGATTATTGCCATTGGACTACTAAAAACTAACATAAAGCAGGTACTTAGCATAACTAAGATTTTTTTTTAATGCTACAACAGCCATTTGATTACTGGGCAGTGAGCTTAAAATCCAATGAGCCTACCTATTTAACTTCATAGYGAAACTCCTGCAGTGCCTTTATGCTTTGTACAATTCACTGTTAAACATACTTTTTTTCCATCTTCTAAGGCTAGAACTTAAATTTCATGTTGCGAACTCCCTTTTGAAGAATGATCAAATGACTGGATTAACAATTCACCAAGAGTTCAGTAGTTCTCCAAAGGTATACATAGAATAGGCTTTTAGCAAAAAACTCCTCTCTTCAGCGAGCTGTTTAGAGAAAACACCTGTAGCACTTGTTGGCAAGGTCCATCTCAAACTAAGGACCTATGGCATCTATTAACTATCTATTTATCTATCTACAGAGGTATGATCTAATGATCTGAAAAAATATGGCCAAAGAGCCAGGTATTTYTGTTTTATTCTGAAACTCTATTGCTGTGTATATCTGATCTCTCACCACTTCAGTTCTCCCATCTGTAAGACAMGGCCACTATAAAACTCCATGTACACTACTTTATGTGTGCATTCTGTAGATCTGTCCAATGGCACATCTGAGAACAGATCTGAATAGTATTTTCAATGGAAAACACTACAGAGGTGTAAAAAACAGAACACTTCCATCTTTTGCTCTTATGCCCTCCATTTTCTATTAGCAATAATCACATAATCAAAGCAATGGTTTCAGGAAATCATTTCAGCAGAGAGACAAAAAATATCCAAGTAAGAAAAGGGAAAACCTCAGCTGAGCAACCAGAAAGAGTAGTAGTTTTAATTTAAAAACATTTTGTTATTCATGCATCTTTGTGGGCATTAAGAGTACAACTACCTGCCCTGTGGCTTGGGTAACTATTGTTACAATACACAGTTGAGCTGCTGTTTACTCCTAGACAAACCATGACGGTGTTAGACACAGTAGAAATACAAATTAAAATATCACTACATTTCATACTGGTACGGAGCTTTTCACTCAAAAGCTATTATCTGTTTTGCAAACTGACCCGATGAGAACTCTCCAGCAGGGTAGGCCGGAACAGAGTAGCTTTTTGAAAGATAGGGAGCAAGCTCCCTCTGCCTGCAGAAATACCTGGCAGTGCAGTGATGAAGTCCCGCTGTAACATGGGTTTGAGGTATGAGTTTATATGTCCRTGCTGGTAGTGACACATCTGGGAGATGAGGTGCTCCACAAACTCCACCTGGTCAGACTCGGACCACTGTTCAAAGTACTTGACGCAGAGCTCCTTCTCCTTCTCATAGCTTGCAGACAGTTTTCTTTGCTTGGGCACAATCATACTGGAAGTGCCATTGGCAAGTTTTGTCTGTAAACAGGAAGGAGAGGTACAACCCAGATAACATACATGAAAAGAAACACAAGCAGTGTAAAATTTCTTTCAGGGGGCAGACAATAGAAGGCAAAAAGCACTCTGACAAGTGAAAGCTGTCTGAGACCAAATATGCTGGCCAGTGCTGTCAACCACAGTGAGCCGAGGCCCCTGCAGGACGATGCACTGGCTCATGCCAGAGCAGCACACAAATGACTGGTCAGATGGGAAACAGTGGCAGTTTAATATAAACACAACTTTGTGTATCACATAGACAGTAAAATGCATTTGGATTCCTACTGTACATATACTGGTTACTTCAATGCACCACCAGCAAACTGCATTTGTACTTTCTTTTCCCCTAAAGAATGGATTGCTCCTAAAATTAATAGGGAATACATGAAATGGATGAGAAAAAAATTGAATTATACCTTGAGAGCAAAGCCAGTTAAAATACACCCTGACATTCAGTAAATACTTCTTTCACAGAATAAAATATTTTCAACTTTCTGAGCACTGTTAATATCTTGTCAGAAGGAGTCAGCTCAAAGAAGAGTTTCAGGGACAAAACAAAACACTGACATTTCAATTTACTACTTGATGGTAAGACATAATTTCTGCTTTCTAAATGATTTAACTGGAAGAAAAGTGCACATTTTGCATTGCAAGGCTATCTTTTGTCCAACTAAGATTAACTGTTTGCTGGGAAAGGATTTTTTTACCTGTCAAAYAGTTTCTATTTCATGCTGAAAACATGTGATTTTCTCTCTTTCACTGCAACAGTTTAATATCAGACAGCATTATATTAACAGTCAATATTATTAACGTCATTTTTATTGACAAAATAAATTTAGAGTTTTTTCATTAATTACCAAATAATAAAAACAAATTGCAGATATAAGAMCACATAAAAAATAAGAACACACTGATGTAGGGATACTGTATTTATGTTCTATGATGATAATTCCAAGCATCAACCTCACTGGAGTCATTAATAAATTTAAGGGAAAAAAAAAAATGAGTCCCTAAATCATTCTGCAAAGTTATCTAATAAACTAAAAGAAATGCAAGGATTAACTGATTTTACAGGAAAAGGAAGAACAACAAAAAAGCCTCTTTTTAGCAAGTGCCAAAACAGCAGGCTATTTAGACACCACAAAGTTTAGTTACCGGTAGTAGATTTGGAATGAAGCAGTTCCTCATTTCTCAGGAGTAAATATCTCCTGGACTTCAGTACCTCCCAATACCAACAGCAATCCTGACTTTGGAACAGCAAAAACCCCATAATTTGAAAATCTACTCAAACTGATCACCATATAAATTTCATTCTCTTAGAGATAATGCACCTAAACATTCTTTTCAACATTTCTAGCAGAGATGGATCTTCCTTTGGTAGAAAAATACAGTAAATAGCTGTGATTTTAAACAAGCAGCTTCTTCTATTTCTGGATTAAGATCACACAAAACAAGGACTATGAGTTACAATCTCATTTGACCCTCACATGGACAGCACTGACTGCAAGTCACCAAGCTGGTACTGGGCAGCAGGAAAGAAAGACTCTCTTGGGCCAAGAGAAATCACTAAAGAGACTGTGGGCATCAAGTCATGTATGTGAAAGACTGGACTTTTTCTACTAAAGCCCACAGTAGATAAGAGCCTGGCAAAAGATGATTACCAGAGGAGTGGACTGAACACCTGTGTTAAGGGATTCTGGTAATTTTTGCTGCAGTTAAACTGTCTGCAAAACAAGCATCCCAGTAAAAATGCTGGATTAAGACAGTGGGGAGATGCTGTAACCTACAAGCTTGATCTCATTTAACTTCTCAATTCTGTTTGCTGTGCATCTTACAAAACAGGTTGTCTCTACAAGGTATTTTTTAAAAACWGATACATCTGTCTTTTAATTTGACAGATTGTGAAGTCTGCTGAGTATGCTGAGCCTGAGTGGAGGATACAGTGATGTGCAAAGGCCACAAAGGCACAACTCCTTTCACAGGGTGGCCCCACATTCTGGCCTTTCCTTCCCTTCTGCACACCCTTCTCCCAGCARCCTTCAGCTCCCCAATTACTTCTAAAACATCAGTCTGTGGTATAAAACAGAAGTTGCAACATCTGAAAATACAAATGATGGCTTATGTGTGTACAAATAGATAGCTTAGATGGCACAAAACAATTCATTCTGCCTGAACATAGGCTTCTTGGGTAGGAGTAATGAGTAAATTAAAGAGTCCATTGACCAGCACTTTTAACAGCTCTGGAAGTGAAACTCCAGATTTATAAAGTGGTTCTGCTAAAAGSATGTTTCAGTGTTTATGTCCAAATTAGTGGACATGGGAACACTGTATTTAGATTCATGTTTCTGCTGCATTCTTACAATGTCAACTTGAGACCTGGTTTGCACTCTTGCCTACTCTGGCTTCCCACCAAAATGAGTGAGGATAAGCCCAGACATGTGCCCAGTAGGTCCTGTAGTTTGTGCAAGCAGGTGACCAAGAGGACAGGACATGCCATGAACACATCAGAGTAGACAAAAATTAACTGTCAGGGCTCCCAAATCACTCAAACTACAGTTTAGAACAAAAATTCCAGAATTTGAATTTAAGGTTTCCTGAAAATCCAGTTCAGCAAAAAAGACCTATTAGAGAAAAATAAGCATAAACAAAACAACATCATCAAGTATCTGGATTATTAAATCATATGCAGCCTCTTCCCCCTCTTGGTACAATAATCAGACCTCACCCAAAAAAGAAAAACCAGTTCCACAAGCCACTCATACTGCTAGGGTAAATATCCATCCAAATGCACTGTATACAGTCACATTTTTTATAAGCTTCACTTCCAAAAGTGGCAAAGAATAAGATCTGGTTGTTCATAATCTTGGAGGAAATTTGGTTATAACAGAGCAAACTACTGAGTTCAAACAGAAGAACTTTACTAACTCCCATTTCACAAAGCCTTGCAAATGAGGGCTGAGAGGTGCCCCAGCTGGCTCTGGGCACCATGGCTCATCTGCAGGAATGGCAGAGGTGTCCTCTGACAACACAGAGCCTGAGCTCATAAGCTGTGCCAGKAAACCCAGGGGATTGAGTGCCTCAGGTTGGTACTAGCTCAGGGATCTACGTACTATGCTCCACTGCAGCCCGTAATTACAAGACCATTTCTCCAAATGGCTACACTTAACACAAAGCACATTTGTATGCCCAGTGAAGTAGAAGARGACTAATATATGAAAGGACTTTAATCTAAATAATGGCTTGCAACTACATGAAGGTGCAATATTTCAACACAGATAAATAAAGACTGGATAARTCTACTGCTTTGCATATAAAACAAAAATGTTACGGTATATCACAGCTGTAACCCATATATGACAACGAAGGTTACTTTTGGYTTTGTTCAGTACAGGGGACGAAGGAGCCTCATAAAGCTCAGAAGAAAACTAACACCAAGCAAATCCTGACTGTAGTACAGCAATAGTGTTCACCCACGAATATGAGTGGTCACAGCTTTTATAAATTTTAAAAGAAATTCTATTCTCTATAGTAGAGGGCTTTGTTCAGGCACTTTTCACAGGGTATATGAATTCAGGTTTTGTGTTGCTTAATGCAAGAAYATATTGCTTAAAGTCAAAGAAAAAGAGAAACTGTCTCCTACAATATCAAGGATGGCTTAAATGATCCCAGCAAAATTTRGGACCCTCYGAACCTTCAAYACATCTTCATGCTGAAGCTTTGAAAACRCTAAGAACTTACACCAACACTGCAAATTTCAACTTCTCCCTRGGTAAAAKAAAAGGTCTTCTCTTCCATGTTCCAGTACCAACAGGTCATACTGGGCTTCCTCCCTTGTTCCTGGACTCACTGGGACTACAGGCTCTGACACAGAGAAATGTCCTCTACTGCTTCTCTGCAACTGCAGCATTTCACCTCCAATTGCTTGCACTGCCAGTCGTGCTTAAGTCACTGATCTAGACAGAGCCACCTTAACAGAAATTTTGGATGGGTCTTAGTGAAGGGGAGGAAAAAAGAGGACATAATGTTTAATTATAAGAAATGATTGAAATAGGCACAGACATACCCCGGGTGCCTCTGCACTGCAGCAAGCTCTAAACTTGTTATCGTTAATGGTTTAAATTTCACTGTGCTAATCATTTCAGGACACAAGCCTTTCTTGATAATCTAATGAATTATTCCAACATCCTTCAGCAAAAAAAATCCTCCATGACAGCACTAATTACAAGACGTTTTCCCAGTGCTTATGTAAAATATGACAGAGCAGCAGCTTAGGGAATTGCAGAAAACTGCTTCTAATTTCCACTGAGAAACTGACAAACACCTCTCTTTCATCTCTCCCAGCTCTCAAGTAAGATTTAACTTTCTCATTTAGTTAATTACCGAGTGAGGATCATCATTTTCCCGGATCGGAGCGGCACAGAGCCTTTATCGTGTTAACTTGTGAACTTGATCGATGGCTGCTGCTAAAACTTAATAACTTCACCCCCTGGCAAATTGTAAGATAAATATAATAGGAGAAACTCTGACAGTAAAAACCTGCCAGAAATGAGCGCTGTGTTTATGTTTCTTTGCAGGCAGCAAAAAAACAACCGACAGCTTATTACTGGGTGCGTGTTACTTATATTTAAAAGACTCCAGGCAGTTAACTTTCTGCGTACTGTTCAAACTTTACTCACAAGATAAAARACACTGGGGAAAAAAACCCAAGTAATGGGATGACAAAAGAAAGGAACCATGGAGGTGTATGTCCAGGAGCCAAGGAAGGCAGGGAAAGATAGGAAYTTCACAATGAAACTGAAGCCATGTTTGCCTCTATATGCTGAATGCTCAAGACTGACCACATCAAAAATGCTTACAACTGTGAATCCAAACACAAAACTACTTTCATCAGCAGCAAAAGCACCAGAATTCTGGAGCAAGTTAGAAGCATGTGGGAAAAGCAGAAGGATTAAAAAGTACCAGCATGGCCATGAGATGATTTGATTTAATGCCTGCAAAGGTGCTCTTAGCCCAAAAACCCCAGCCCAGCTGGCCTTCCCGAAGTTACTTGTGTGGCCGTGAAACTGCTTGCTACTGGCCATGATGAAGTAGCACTCAATACCACAACACTGTATCCACAGCAATGCAACAAAAATGATGAAAGGGAGCTGAGGTATGCCAACCCCCCATGCTTAAGGTAGAAAAACCCGTTCAAAGGGAGTTGTTTGCAAGGCCTAAAGGCAGCAACAGCATCATTAAGAGGACACAGGTTCAATTTCTATGGCTGGCCTCTTCTTTTTTAGGCTTGTAATTACCAAATGCTGCAGCACCGATCCACAGACTGCCAAGGCTAAGCAAAGAGGAAAGAAGTTCCTTTGCAGCTCCTCACTGGCAGCTTCCTATAAAAAAAAGACTCCTCTGCTTTGAGAACTGGGGGGTAGTGAGGGGTTTTCTCACCRTAAAAACACGATCTCATGAGCCATGGCACCTGAGAGACATGAGTAGGGCAGCCAGCTCCTCATTTTTCTCCTTTGCAAGATGAACCTGCTTTTCCAGTGTTTGAGTTGACAGCAAGGCTACAATGCTAGGTCATTAAACAACTCACTCCATTTACTTTTATTTTAAAAGCTCAGTTTAGAATCTACCCATTTCTGCCCGCCTCCATCTCACATAACAGCCTCTGTGAGGTTAACCATGGGTTTAGCTCATATATGGACTTACTCGCTCAGTACTGAATTACTTTCCACGCTGCAAAGCTCACTGAAACATTCTGAAAAACGAACATAACCCAGAAGTAGATGATCATCAATCACATCAGAGAGTCAAAAAGAAAGCACCATGAAAGAAACCACAGCATCTCTGCTGTTTATTTTCAAGAGAAAATTCAAACCACATATACTGAAATTAACAGCACCCAAGGAACTAGCAATTTTGCCTCTCTGGARCTTTAGGCTGTTTGTCCACATCTGGTTTCCAATCACACTGCAGAAAAGGTTTGATAAGAAAGGATACATCTAGATGAAAGATCACTGGAATTATGCTGGACACAGAAGCCCAACCTGCTACTCTTTTTGAAGTCCTGGGAGGGCAATCGTTTTCAGGGGTACTATCTAAGTACCTATGATATGGTGTCAGCCTGGAGGGCACCTGGTGAACGATATTACCTCAGACACAGAAGAAAGGGAAAAGGCTGGTTTTGTTCAGGGCCAGGAAAAGCTGCAGCCACCAGTGAAGTAACATTTGGAGTCTCTAGGGACTAGGGAGACAGGACTGTGCCACGGGCCCTTGCACACAGGCTATATGAAGAGCAGCAATAATACCTTGCTGGACAAGATGCTCCCCTCCCACACTGCTACACAGTAAACAGCAACAGGGAGAGGAGATTAAAAAACTATTCTTTTAAACTAATACTTAATGTTTCAGACAGGCTAATAAAGTTTAATTGTCTGGAATCTCATAGCTCTTACTATAAACTTTCCTTCGATATAAGTCTCCCACCTAGATTTTAAGTGTTGACAAAAACCTCCAAAATAAAATTTCTCTGATGCCAGCAATGGATGTGAATTGGGAGTCCCTCTCCTCCTCCTCTCCAAGTTGTCTTCGCAAATAACAAGCACTGATGAGAAATCTGCTTGCATCAGCACAGCACTGGCATATGTTACTTTCCCAAACTGTGATCCCTGACCAAATGCATATCTAGACATATGGGGGGGAGGGCAGGCACCATCACTCTTAAAGAGCTAGATTTCAGAGCACACCTTTTACTAACTGTAAAGTGATCATATACAAATTTCAAAGCAGTACCTCCAGTAACAACAAATCTCTTCCAGTGAAAACCACCAAAGGAAAGCTTTCTTCCTTGGCATGGCTACCAGAACAAGAGTTGAACTACTGGGACTATTACATGTTATTACTGTTAATGGAGGGAAGGAATATGCACATTATGACTTGGAGAACCAGTCTACTAAAGTCATCAGGTAATGGCCAGTAGCAGCAGAGGGCTCATTTATGTCAGGGAGAGACATAAGTAAACTATGCTCTAAGCAGCAGTTTCATAGTTTTCTGGAACGGTTGCTTCTGTTTTTAAAACACTCAAGCATGATCTAGTGCCTGGGTGAAGTTACTCTTTATAGGTGTTACTGTTGATTTTCTTCTTGCTTCAAGTGCTCCCTTAATTCAGAGTGAAAGGCAGCCAGGAACAGGTAGGTGGACTCAAGTGATTCGAAACATGGATGAAGTAACAGTAAGACTAATACCACTGTGAACAGCACAAAAATAGAGAGAGAGAATGATTGTAARGACGTGCTATCTGGTCTCAATAGCACTACTGAGATTTTCAAATCACTTGGTTCTGCCTATGTAAAGCTTTTAGCACTAAGAAACACAAGCCTTCCAAGATGTATTTTCCATGAATTCCAGTATTATTTTGCACAGATTCTTTTCCTTTGAGATGCATTTGCTAATAAAAATGGCATAAGCCCACCAAACTACCTGGCCAAGGCAATGTGAGAGATTCAGAACTGGAAGTCAGGAATATACATGCTGGCTATCATATAACATTTCCCAGCTACAGGAGTACCACATATTTCCAGGCACACTGGAGAGATGTAACAAACAAAAACCCAGCAGCATTCTGAAGAAGCACAAGATTCATGTATGTGCTCTGCTCCCATTGCAAACATACTCCTTGGATCTGCTGGAGGAGTTGGCTACACGAGCACTCCCTAACCTATTTCAGTCAAAACAAGCTTGTTAGCAGAGAGCTGCTATTTAAACTGTCTACGCTAAAAYACCTCATCTTTACTGAGAGCAGGTTTGCAATTCTGCTGACAGATCCTGGAGGGCAGCAACCTGCAGCAGCCAGGCAAAGGCTGCATGGTTTTCTTTTCCACCAGTACAGCCAGACCTAGAAGAGCACATCTCAGCAGCTCACACTGGCTGGTTCCAATACTACTGCCATTAGCAGCCACCACAGAGGCCAAGTCCCTTAAATATTCTTGTACAGGGCTAAGTCAAAGCTGGTCAGTGGGCTGCAGGCAGAATCTTGAGATTTTGCCTTATAGCCTCCTATAACCCTACAAGGTGATCCAATAACCCTCACTAATGAGCATTGCCTTCTTGAGACCGATTATTCTGCTAACCTTTCAGTCAAATGTTATCTTCCTGGTAAACTGGCATAATTCCCATGGAGGACCCCTAGGATTGCTAAGGAAGATGGACCTCTTTGGCCTGGAGAAGACCGGGGGCTCTCCACCAGCCTTCCACTCCTTAAGGAGAAGTTACAGAGGAAAGTGAGACAGAATCTTTTCARAAGTGTGTAATGACAGGAACAGTGTCAACAGCAGTAGGCTCTAGCAAGCAAAGCTCTGGACATTAAAATGAAGACTTTCAAAATATGAGTGGACAAGATTCCAAGCAAAATGAGGTTGTGAAGTAATCCTCCTCCGAATAAGCAGTTGGATTGGAGACTTCCAGAGGTTCATCTTACCTGAAGTTTTCTTTGACTTTCTATCAAAAGACTGTGTTGGTCCTTTMACTAGTACCTGGCAAGAGATTCACGACCTGAGGAACAGACTCCATAAATACAAGCTAAGGACATTCTTCAATGAATTCTGTATCCTCAGAAAATGCATTAAGTTGGGTTAGGCCAAATGTTGCCGATATGTGAAAGCATGTGACAGAAGAAAGGCAAAACCCAGTATCCTCTGCTACAGCAAGTGACCAGCTCTAACTGTAACAGCACTTCAGGAAGGCACATTCAGCTCCACAGTTGAGCGAACTTAGTCCCTATCAGCTGACACTCAAATTGCACAACTCAGAAGCCCAAGTCACAGATTGTTCCACGCAGGATTCCTCCATGGCTCAGTGTTTACCTGCCAATAATCTTTCAGAAAAATACCTCTCCTAAGGAGCTTTCTGGTATTCTTCTCCCTATAGTAGACTCAAAGTGGAATTGTTTGAATGTAGCATTATAAGCAATGTAAATTCCCCMGTAAACTGTGGCAAAACAGGAGTGCTAGCCTCACTTGGTTTTTCAACATATTATATATTTTCCACATAATATTGCTTCATTCAAAGACATGATTCTGCTATTCTTTTAATGACTTTGTTAACAGTGAAAATAATATCGATTTGCTCACAAATACAAACTAAGTTTTCTTTTTATCCCATTTCTGAGAGTTGCTTTCCTGTCATATCAAGAATGTTACCAGTGTGGAGCATATGATGTGAGAAATTTCTCCCATCCTCCTGCACAGATACATCCACTGTAAATGTATCTAACAACCACTAATGCTTTCCATAACCTGTACTATAACAATTGGCTAAACATCTAAGAACCTATTACATGCTAAGTAAAGTAGCATCCACTACCAACAGTTTTACATGTATTCTCTTTTAAATATCATTAAGTTTTCTCTTGTGAGAATTTTTCTCCTTTGTGAAAGGAAGGGACTATTAGACTTTACTACTATTTGCTACACACCTCTGTGGAACCTCTCACTTGTTTTCCTTATTTTCAGGTAGCTCACAATAKCCTGTATTAAATCTAATAATAGTACACTTGCAAATACACTGTTTGCATCGTCTCATCTAGGAAGAGCAATTTGAGCTCATGCCTGGAAAAACCATATGCAACCTCCTGCYACAAAATGAAAGTAAAATGTAAAAGAAGTCAGTTTCCTACCACAGCCCCAACTCTGAGATGCACCATTAACAGCCTGTTYCTCGATCGAGGGGTTAGAGCTCCCTCTAGCACTCTCCAAACAGAAGAGCCATAAATGCTAACCTGTGACTATCTGATCTCACCCAAAGCAGCCTTGGGTAGTGTTGTTCATAATTTTGATTTGATTTACGTTTTTTGTCACATGAATAATTAAGAACACTTCCATTAGTTTATCTGAAATTCAACAGAAACAAGTGTCATTAGAAATTCCATCTGTAACTGTTCAAAAATACACAGATTGCTATAATTAGCTGTTGAAAAATACACAGATTGCTATAATTAACTGATCTCTATTTTAAAATGTCATTTAGGACAAGCTGAAGAATTATCATGTCAGCTGTGTGTACAATTGAAACATAGCAAGAAACTAAATGAAAAGGTTGTTGAAAATTTTCAATTTTCACAGCACAAAAAAGTCTTGCTACCACACCCCCCTTTTGGCTGACAAGCATCCCAATGCAGCTGACTGCAGTTGTGAATTACACGTTTCTATTTCACATTAAATATTGAGTAACACCGCTTAAGTAAAACTAAAAAGGTGCAACTCTGCTGAGTTCTGCACAATGCTGAAGACAGAGAAACATCTCATGACACAAAGAGTGTCAGCGCTTTTCAATCATAGGTTATTACTTATTAATTCTTGATAAACTGAAAGCTGGCAGTGCAAATGTAAAAATGAGAAAGGAAAATGGGAGCCAAGCCTTTCAATTTTTACTCCTAACTCTCCCACTGCCTTCCTGTGCTGCCATAGGCAAGTCACTCCTCTTCATTTCACAAGTCTATCAGTTAAATAGATGTGTCCCAACATACTTCACACGAAGACAAAGCACTGCTTAATGCTGGGAACAAAGCCCCTGCACCGAAAGTGTTCATTGAGGGCAATGTCACAAAGTGACACCACACCACACAAGTGTAAACTTCCCCTCAAGCGTCAGCAAACAAATCTGTCACATATAAAACCAAACAAAACAGACTCATTGGTAAATGCATGGTCTCACTTCACCAAAAAGAAAAAATGCAGCACTACTAATTGTTTCCAGAGCCTTCCAAAGCAGGATCAAAAGTTGAGTGTGTTACAAAAAAATTTCACCTCGAGTTTTCTAGAACTGAGCCACCCAGACACCACTCCAARATCAATACAGACATGGCAACAACTCACACCCCTAAGGTAAGTGCCCTAGGGAGGTAAGTTTCTTTACTCATTGCAGCAATTCTGACGTGTAACCACTGAGGGACTTCAGAACATCGCTTGGGTTTAGAAGTTTGTGATTTTAATATTTGTATGTGACAGAGATGAGAAAATACAGTAGGATATGCTAGGCTATCCACAGCTACGTTTTTATGTCTCTGACAAGTCCAATAAGAAAGACTAGAAGTAACTGGACCCGAGTAGATGACAGAAGCACCTGACCGAAACTTCCCAACATCGCCTGCTGATGTCCCTCAGTCCCATCTGACAGCTGTCCTTGCCATTTTGGGCCCGAACTCTGTACACAGTCCTGCTGCTGCACCCAAATCCTGACACACAGACCTTCCTTCTGCAGTACAGATGGCATCCAAGGCCGTTCCTTTTATCCCCTTAAGAGGACTTGGAGAAAAGCACTGGCAACAACTTCTCTCTCCCCACACCCCTTGCATGTGGCCGGAGAGGATTACAGTGTGACATCTGACCTGTCCAGCAGCAGGGAAAGGACATCTCAAGTGAAAGCAAGACTTCTGCAGTTGCAGATCTGTTAGCTGTGCTGGTGACCTTCAGCTGGGCGTCTCTTGGGCTGACACCACAATCCACCTGTTCTCCCCCCACCTTCACAGAGCTGTGGCTTGGTTCAGAATGAGACAGGTAAGGGGTTGTGCTGACCACACTGCAGGATGACAGCAGCAGCAGTTACCCACACATYCATGATCAAGTACTGAAACTTTTGAGATCTACAATTACTTCTGTGTATTAGCACTAATGTATATCCCTTTCTTTTAGGAAAACAGTTTGCAGCTGGTTTTGTGTATTTCTTACTTAAAGACTGCATAATTTGATGTGGTCCTTGCTGTTATATCAGGAGATAAGGGCAGGCAACAGCTAAGGCAAAATGTAGCTCCTCTCATGCAAAKTATGTGCTGGCTTTGTTTCTGGGTGCAGTCTGAGACCTCAAATTGTAGATAGATTTTCTGTAGAWGTAAAACCCAGGAGAAGCAGGTACCTGGCAGTGGAGCTTGTCTGGGAGTAATGAATTCAACACTGACTCTGCTGTGAGCAGAAGGCTGGACCTCCTGAGGTCTCTTCCAACYGAGGTGACTGTTTCTAACCTCATTGTCAGATTTCCTACACACTTCACAAGTTTTTGGAGAGAAAAGTGGTTTAGTTATATTTGTCTCATTGATGTATTTCATTATCATCAGCAAAATCTGGAACTCTTTTTAAAAGATACTATATAGAGAATTATTTTTTACTAAGATTTTCCAACTCTAGGGTTCACAAGCCTTTGCTGTTCATTTTTTTGCAGCAACCAAAGACCAGATTCTTCAAGAGTACTGCAGATATACCGGCCCTCTGGCTTTACCAGTTAAGAGCATGCAGCTTCATCTGTTCAGACATCCAATATTGACTTTCAATTCCACCCCTTCAACCATTTAAAAATTTTCAGAAACTGTCAATTTTTTTATGATGCAGTGCTCTCTAGGAAGTTCAGCTGATRCTCTCCACAAATCATTAAATTCCAAACTTATCTTCACTTATGACCTGAACCAGTTTCAAAACTCAGGTTTTACARTGATTTAACTGCCTGTGAAATCTAATCATCTGAAATCTTCTAAATCAAGCCTTGGAATATTACCATTACAACCCATCTCAGAACTACCTGGGATTACACATTATGATCCAGAATAGGACTGACAGATCTAAATCAACATGACAGGAGAACAACCTGAGTCAGCTCTGTAGTTCACAGAACTTTGTAAAATACAGTGTCTTGAAAGAAAACAACAAATGCACATAATTGGCATTAATTAAGAACAATTTTATTACCTGCAATCAAAGACCTATAAGGAAGGTTTACTTGTCAGAGAGGGAGCTTTCTTTGCTGAGAAATTACAAGTCTTAGTTAATTAGCAATCTAATTTTTTGTAGTACAGTTGTTAAGTGGTTTTCACTTTTATTTTCTTCTAAATGAATGTTGGTCTAAACACAAAAGCAATTGTTTAAAGTCAGAGAAGTGGGGTCAGAAAAAACAATACTGAAATAATTTAGTCACTGTGTTKTAATTAAAAATTATCACTTTGTTGTCACTGTTAAAAACTTTCATTGTGTGTTGAGAAGCAACAGGAGTTTTTCAGACTTTAATGTTAGAAAAGACAGTTACATCTGAACCTGTGCAAACACATTTAGGATAGATCTGTTGTATTTCACAAATTCTAGGCATCATGAAGGCAAGTTTGCCTGTTGGGCACAGGATCCAAACAATCTGGTTATATGAATTGAGCAGGTAAGGACTACTTGCCCATTAAGATTCGGTATTATGGTAAAATAAGTAATTGCAGCTACTTTGAATACTATTTTCAGGACTGTGAGAGCAATCATTTTGCTGCTCATTTTTAATTTTCCTCAGCAGTAAAATTCAGCAATGTATACATTGACGACTGCTGTCTCCCTCCAAGCTTCACCTAAGCCATTGGTTACAAGCAACAAGGGACGGCTGGCCTGCCTTGCTGAAGTTATCTTAGGTATGAGCTTCCACAGGCAGGGTAATTCTAATCTATTTTTGTAAATTACAGATTGTGTTAAATATACATGAAGGAAAATACAGAACAGTTGCTTTTACTGCATAACATGAGTTATTTCCCATTACAAGTTCCCTCCGAGAAAACTRTAAATTTTAAAATCTGCCAATTAGTGGCAGTGATTACTGGTGATTCTGTATTCCAGTCAAGCASTAGTATTTGCTAAGTATTGCACAGAGAAGAACAATATTCCAGGGAACTCAAGGGACCACAATCCCTGACATAATCCTGTTGGAGGATGCARTGACTTGCCCAAGCTTCCTCTCCTTTCAGAAGAATGCAGGTTGTGTCACTGCATCAGACAGAAGTCTTGTGCCTTTAACTAACCCCTTATGTGGGCATAGATTGCAGTGCCTTGGGGTTGCAAAGAGCAAAAACTCAGACAGGTGCCAGTTGGATCCTGATATGACTCCAAGTAAACTCTTGTGACCATCAGGATCAAAACCTKTCCTGCCAGTTGATAGTGATTTAGTTTGAGGGAAAGGAGATGGAGGCAAGCGTCTGACTTCCACACAGACTATTTATGTTGAGTTACCTGAGGTCCTATATATGATGAGGAGTTCTTTAGTGTAGTATCAGGAAACTCTGAAAGAAAATGTTTCACCACCCAAGGATAGGATCTGAAGTCTGTTGATCTGTTTTTTTCGTATTAGAAGGGATTCTACATTCAAGTCAGAACTTGATCCAAAGAGGTTACTATGGTAATAAATGGCCAGAAATAGAAGTAATTACGTATTTGGAAGTAAATTGAGGGCAAGACATCAGGTTCTCCAATGAGAACTGCTTTATTCTACTAAACCTTATTGTAGGATATGAGACTGCAGACTCAACAGTGCTGCTCCCATTTCCCAACTGATAATTTCTCTATGCAATGTATAAATTCACATTTCTCTGACCCCACCTTCATGGGAACYACAAGATATATTTTAGAAACTAGTACTTTAAAATATGCATTCATTTCATTAGTACAGCTAAGGTTTTATAATCTCCGTAAAGACAAACTACATTCTGGAACAGTTTATAAGTAACTGTTTAGCTAATTAAAAAAAAAAAAAAACTTAATAGGTAAACTGACAAAATTATTTGTCTTAAAATAAATGTTATCCTTGTGTTTTAAAATTATTTAAAAAAGTTTAATGTACTTACACTTTATACAACAGATACCATGTTTCATTACCCATGAAACAAAATTACTGTGTATCACATGTTGACTCATACTGCACGTATGAGAAAGGACAGTTAAAATCAAGTGAAAATTTCAAATTTTAAAGTATTTAACCTATAATARATGCTACTGCATTCAGAAAAGGATTTCTGTGGAAGAGTAATACTATACATAGAGGAGTGCACAGAAGAGTATTACTAACTGCAACAAACATGCAAAATTTTAGATATATGAGATTTGCTATTACTTTTAAACACACAGAAGTCAGGCTAAATTGCATCTGAAAATTGAAACTACTTAACACAGTTTGTATAGAAAAYTTTAAAAAAGGAATTTTTTAAAAAACTGCTGATATTTGCCAACAGCTAGTAGACAGCTCGCTAGCCCTCAGAAAGCAAAGAAGGAAATGATAACTGGATTAAGTAAAATATAGATAGTTTAGCTAGAGATAGGARCTTTCTAACATGCAATGCAAACAGGTTTGGTTTTTGCTTCACCAACAATATTSAGGAAGATTTTTGGTGCGCTGGACAATGCATACATATTCTAGGTAGATCACAGGAGTCCAGCATTCTGCTTGGGATCATTACAGGGAAAGCACTTTGGGAACTTCTGTTACTTAAACACAGCCKGGTGTGTGCCTGGCTCCCTGAGACCTTCTTTCTTTAGCACCTGATGTTTCATGTGTTTCTTTACCAACTGATGTCCCCATGGTGTTCATGGGGACTCTCTGAAAGCTACAGAGCAGGCTGAAAGAGATGGAAGGRTTCTGAGAAGATTTCCACCCGTATAGGCTCTAATTACTTAATAATTTTCTTTATTAGGCCCCAACTAGACCAGCTTGCCCATACGATGTCCCTTGCAGCAGCACGCCCCGCAGCAGTTTGCACGGGGATTCTGGGTAGCTTCCTCAAAGATGAAGGCCACCTCTTTCCTGAGAGGAGCCTTGGCTGTGTAAGGATCTCTTTAGATTTAGGTCCCATGAGGCTCTAACCTCCCGAGAGCACACACAACATTGCCTTGAGAACCTGGCTGGGGATCAAAGCCTTTATGGAGGCCTCAGGCTGGACAGGAGTAGGTATACTGCTCTWTGGGGTTCTCTTTCATGTCAGTCCTGATGTTCAGGAAGTTGCATTCATATGAGGAGCATTTTAAAGGGAGTTTGATGAACACATGATGGCTCTTGATCTTGTGATTAAAACTGGTGRGAGTGTGGAAAGCGAGCACATACCTATGCGAAAGATGAGCTTATTACAGCAGATGATAATGCTACACCRTCGGCAGAGCTACAGGACAACTTTTACTCCTGGCTCTCTGCAGGTTCCTGTCAGTGTGGCTAACACATCCCTTTTCTCCTGAGATAGTGTGCAACTGCTTCACAAGGTGTTGCAGTTACGACCAAGTAACTCAGCCCTAAGCTGACTGAGCCTCAGGTAGAAGGCACTAAGTGGTAACACTCTACTGTACACAGCACTTGTGATCCTGAAAGACAGCAAAGACATCAGAGAGATCAGATTAAAAAAGGTGAASAAAACCACCTCAGAGAATGACTCTTCCCCCAGCTTGCTGTGAAGACAGCATTCTCCAGTCTCAAAGCAGCTCTCAAACTAAAGGCCCCAAAACAGGGAAAGCCATGTGTGAGGATGGAAAAGAGAGAGGCAGGAAATCTCCACAGAGAAGATGTAGAATACAGACAATGGAATGTGAAAAATATGTGAAATGCTTTAAATCAAATTATTAAATCAAATACTATACAAAAAAAACCCAACCAAGAAATTAAACACTAACAAAAATATTCACTTGCAACCAGAAGTTAGAATGAAATTATTCTATTAGGTTGAGAAGGAATTAATATTAGCTCTATGTTCATTTTAACATACATGTAAACATTAACAATCCCAAGACTGCCTATTAATTCACAAGCGGCATATTTACAGTATTTATGATATTATACCCCATGTTGGGACATCCCATTACAGAGTCACGGTGGTAAGCTCCATACTTAAGGTGAATTCTGCCACACATTGCATCTTATACTCCTGCAGTATGATTACTTTGGGGCAAGAATTTACCACTTTCTTTCTGTCCACAGGGGAACTGACAAACTGCTTTAAACCGCTATGGAATAATTTACTGGGYCTTGAGTTTTATTAATGGAGAACAAAAGGCTTTGAGTGCTTTTGGTGGTTTATGCCACAACAAGAAGAATGTTTGGCTTAGTAACTTGCTCTTCAACTTCCCTCTTGCCTCCCATAAGGATCATATTTGACTGCCATTTGAATGCAACTATTGGTAAGTGCATCTTTCCCAAGATATATGTCTAACACAGCCTTTAAATAATATAGGTGATCCTGGGTAGAGAGAAGATGCCACAGCAACAGAGTCCAAATCAACATTAGGTGTATATAAACAAAAATAGTGCTTAAATACAAAACATGCTTCAACTGATACCATGTTCCCAGATTCCCTAAGTCTAATGAGAAAATGTTAGGCAGCATTATCCCTTTACAGATGAAAGAACTGAGATTGAAAAGCAGAATATGATAAAGACCAAAGATACCTCAAAATWGGGAGTCAAAATTCCTCATTTAATATTCCTCCTGTGAAACCTCATTGCTTACTATAAATAAACTATTTCTTCCCTAGATTTTAGTTCTTGAAGTAACTTTTGAACTTCTCTGCAAAAAAGGGCTGGCTGTCCAACCCTCACCCCAAGAAACACTGGAAGGATTAATTAAGGTTTGTGAAGCACTGAAAGTGCAGGGGAAACCCCCAGGAGGAAGCCTGTATTTCCATATTCTGACCAGGACTTGAAAGGCATGCAATAAATACAGCCTGGGGCACAGAACAAGCAATACGAATAAAATAAAATATTGAACAGCTGTTTGTTAAGTGAATACTGTTCATCCCACACGCCAGATTTTATTTCTGCCTCAGGCTGCAGGGTGTGGGAGGCTGAAATAAAATTTCACTTCAAAGGGTTAAATAGTGGCAAGGTTATAAAAAAACTGGAATTGTTTCTTACGAAGAAAAATATTAAGACAACTTTTACAAGCAAAACTGTAAGATCCACTCATTATTATATTAGAAATATAGTAATGTAGAAATACAACTAGTTAGCACAAAAGGTCTGATTTACTAGGTTAACTTCTTTGTGGAGAAGTGGTGTCTTTCAGTCTACAAAAACAACGTGGACCTGACCAAACTCATACAAAGTCCTCATTTCTTAAAGACGGGTGAGAAGGAAAGAAGTTACATCACTGACAAACTAGGAAAGGTCCAAATACTACACTAAGCAAAGATGGTGAGATCTGCCTGGAACTAAACYCCAAAGGAGCCAACCTCAGCCCCAGCAGCTTTCCTTCCCAGCACATCTGTTTACTGCTKCCCACCTAAGGCCAGCAACACAAAGTTGCCGGTGGGTGTGAGATCACAACTCACACAAACAGCCCGTACATTTTGCTGGGTGCAGGGTGCTGAMTTTTGCCWTCTCCTGCAAACTGACAAGRTTTTATTTGCTTTTCAGCATCAGAAAGTGGAATACCTAAAAGTGAAGAGAGCTTGTGTCCCGATGAGGTAAATGAAAGGAAAGCAGCACAGATGCTGTGCATGGAATGAGGGAGCCTCACTCTGCTACCACTACAACTTCTTTGGGAATTATRGGGAAGGAGAAAAGGATTGCCTGAAAAACAACAATGCAGAGAGCAAGGAAGGAAGAACAGCAATTGTGGTAATCAGAAGTAGCTGTGTTCCCACTGCAAACATTAATATTATTTTTTARTATTTCTTATTTTCCTTCCCAGAAATTACTCCGTAATATCACTTTTTCCCCCAAATGATTTTTTTCCCTTTACAAAAAGAATKGTTTTCCTGAGACTGCATTCAGAGCTGACAGCCATTAATTCCAGTGTCTGTTTTCAGAATGTACTTGAGTAAACTGTGATTTTCCTCAAACCACTAGGAAAAGAATTCAAGTCAATCTTAGCAATTACAGCAGTAAAATATTTTTAATTATAATTTCTTGATGTTAAGTGAATAAACCAAAAAATACTGAGGCAAAAAATCACATCAGAAAAAAAACCAACAAAAAGGAGCATTAGGAAATCAACGCAGTATTTGATCTCTCCTCTTTTTTTGCTGCTGAAAGCCACATGGCACATATAGTATTTTTAACTGAGGAGTGTTGTTTCAAATATATGCTGAGGAATCTTATTTCAAACATTTACTAAATAAGGAGAGGAGTATTAAAACAGGCAGTCCCTTACTCTAATTTTATCCATCTCCCTCCTCTTCTCTCCTTGATGCAGTGAAACTTTAACACCAAACCCTGTCTCTCTCTCTCTTTTTTTTTGTAAACAGTGATCAACATTTTCCTAAATGACCCCCMAAACGACCTACTTCGAAACTACTCATTAGTAACAGCCACGTTTGCAATATTAACCTGGATGTGGCTGTTTATTAAGATCTTTTAAGGGGGTTAGAATGAAGACACACTGCCGGTGTACAGGGAGCACAGAAGGGGTAATTTAAAACCCATGTTTTCCCTCCCCCTCACCGAAAACATGCCCAGCATTGTGCAGCTGTGCTGCCAGCTTCATCACTCCCTCCRTCTCCACTCTTGCTAATTAAAAGGTTGATCACAGAACAATGCTCTTCTCATTAATTTCGGCTTTCTGATTGGGCAGGATTCCCACTCGCTCCGCCTGATCTTTTCCACACTGCTGAAGTTAATGTGACAGGAGCCCGAAGATGGATTACCCGCTGCCATATTGCCCATCACCTCCAATCAGCAGCTATCGGGGTAAACTGATTGTTCTAATTTGCTCTCATTATTTTTACAATATCAGGAGAAAATAACGCACACAGCTCACTGTCAAAGCCGTAAAAATCAGCCATTAGTTAAACCCAGACACTGAGTGGCTTTATTAGAAACACTGCAGTTTATTGATTCAGCTTTGGTAAACTAAGATAATACCTGTCCTCTTTAAACACATTTTTTTAGCTGCAGTTATGTAGCAAGAAAATATTTACTAGCATACTTTTGGAAATGCTCACTGTCTCAGTCTGTTATTTTGATATGCTAGCAAACAACAAAGATTAAGAACAATGGAAGCTTGACTTCCACATAAAGAAGGGCAAAATATGCAGCATTATCCGCACGGCAGCCTGCGTGCACATCTCAGCTACTCTTTTACAGTTTAAATAAAAATCATCTCAGGACTAGTATGACATGTGAATATGTAAAYACACCCTGAAATCACACAAAATACCGTACTACCATAAAGGCGGACATGGTACAGGCATAATGGTATGAGCTGTATGTGTRAGGTCAGCAATTTAGTTTTGAGTTTAGATTTTTGGTTGGGTTTTTTTTTTGGTTTGGCTAAGCAAAAGAACCTACGCAGCCCAGTATCAAAACACAAGTGACTGAGAGCAGAAGGTTCAAATTCGGGAAACTGTTTTGTATGGCTGGGAACTACTTTTTCCCTACGTAAAGGCTTTGTGCTGCCACAACTTGGGAACAGGATCAGAAATGTCACTCCACACTGAAGTCTCACAGGATCCCAGAGCTAAGAAATGAATAAAGTATTGTTAGCAGTATGAAATCAGGCATTTTTACACCACAGCAGTGTTAAGAAAACACTGAAAATCCTTGACCTCTAACTGTCTTTATGCTGAATATACAGGGACCTACATTATTTTGCCTGCTGCCAATCTGTATTTTAGCACCGACAAATGCTAAATAATGGGATTAACAGAAATATTATATCTTATATCTCACAAAACATAAACCTTAAACTGGTGTCTACGATGCTGTAACTGGCAATGTACTCCAAGAGTGACAGGCAGAACACAACAGACTGATTTTACTTTTAAATAATATCTAAATTAGATTAGTTCTTTGTGTAGATCTGCATGAACCAGAGGGGACATTCATCATTGTGCCAAAAAAGTTAAATTCACTGGGGTACGCTCAAAGTGAATGGTTCTAGACCTATGTTTTATCTCTCAGACACATCATCAAGATGCTGTGCCAATATGCATGAAGCCAGCTAGGAGCTGCAAGAAAGACAACGGGAGAGTAACTGGATAGCAGAAAAGGTTTAATTTTTTCCTTTGTAGATTATGAATTGCTTGGGACAGGATCCGTGGTTTCTCTATCTTATAAGCACAGAGCATCCCTTTCAAGACTTGAGCTTCTTTTTTAATATTTAAACGGCTTAAATATAAGGAAGAGTATTCTCCTCCCTCCCCCTCCAAACCAGATGTAATTCTAGTTCCCCCTCCTCCCCCTGATGTAATTTAAAATGCTACAATTTTCATTACTGCTTTTTAATATTTTTAAATCCTCATCAGCTAGAGCCTTGTGTTTGAGGGGTTGGTTTTTCCTCCCTCCTAGAAAAGGCACCTCCTAGCTTTGTTTGGTATCTCTTTTGACCCTTGCTAATGGTGTTCTCTTGGAGGGGCGTGCCATGCTTTTCCCCTTAAAATTCCTGCACTGAAAGACTGCACCACACCACACTCCACAAAACGTGCTGATGGCACAAATTACAAGCCCCCAGCCGAACACTCCAGCCCCCACCATTCGGGCAGATTTATGTGGGTTCTTGCCGACGTTATTACAAGTCAGAGTTTATTGGGAAATTGTTACATTATGCGGAGTGTCTAACAAATTGCTTATGCTGCTATAATTGGATTACAACAGCCGCTTGCTCCCACCGGTAAGATTAGGCAAGTAGGACTCCTGCCGATCTCTGAGCGTTAGCAGTAATTTTATTTGCCTTGCCTCTCTCTTTCCTAACAACATGCCTCTTTCCCTGCCAGCTGTCTGCTGAAAAGGCACAGGCTTGTTCCTTGGCCCTAACAATGCAATTACAGCCCTGCAGATCGCACTGTTTGTGCATTAAGTACAGAGCCAAAACGAGGCGAATTGATCGTTTGACTTTTGGAGGAGCCATGTGATCTCTGCGTGCGGGTGATCCGGCATGCACCAGTGGGCAGTGCTGCAGTGCGCGCCGCGATGAACCCGCTCCACGCTGCCTCCCCTCCCAACAGCAAAGATGCTGGAACCCACCTCACGTTAACCCCCATCAGCCTACAAAAACAGCCTCATTTCTGGGTGAACTCTTGCCAGGCTGAACTCAGAATTCTGCCTTCTGAAAGGTGATACCTGGCTGCACCAGTGGCTTCCCTGCAATGGGCTGCGCTAGGAAACTGTTATTATGGCACTTCATACCATGAGATTTAGCACAAGAATTGGACATATTTTCAAAGAATTTTTTCAATTCTTGTGTTTGAAAAATACTGAAAATACATGTAGTTAATGTCATGTATTCTGTACCATCTGAGGGTGCTGTCACTGCAGGTGACTACTTTGAAAGCAATGCTTCTCTTCATGTTTGCCACCATTTATCACTAAAGCCATCTTCATGTTTGCCACCATTTATCACAGATGACTTGGATTCCAAACAGTTTCACATTTCCAGCACAAAGGTTCTTATAGTGCTTTGTAAATGCAAGTCCGGTTTGGTTCCTAACATCCTGGTAAACACTCCTTACAAGCTTAATGTGACAGATCTTGAATGAAGACCTCAGGGCTGTAATTTTTTACGCAGAGTATCCATCACCAAACCAGCAAACACACAGGAAGGAACTACAGCATATGCTACTACACATAATAAAGTCACAGGGGAATTTTGATTAAGGATGCCTGGTCAAGTTCTTTAAACATATTTCTATTACATCTTCACTGCCTGTACACTGAGAGGATTCCAGCATGATTCAATTTAGAAGAGACCTCCGGAGTTCTCCAGCTCAGCCTCCTGCTCAAAGCAGGGTGCATTATGAGGTCAGAGCAGGTAGCTCAGGGTTTCATTCAGCCTGGTCTTGAAAAACCCCAAGGATGGAGGCTGCAGASCCTCCACATGCAACCTGCTCCAKATTGAYTGTCATCATCATAAGGAAATTCTTYYTWAAAMYWAWYMAAACCTGAGATGGAATTTCTAACATCTGGGSGGGAGGGAGAACTTCCAGCATTTACTGAACTCAATCTCAAATGTAATGCAATTTGCTTWATCAAGATTCCAAACCATAGAGTCCAAAATTAGAAATATCTCCATTGAGCTGACCAAACTTCGAAAATTATTCTTCATATCAAGATTTTGCCTATCACCTGCCTGACCATCCTTATTGCAGGGCTTTGAGAAGTGATCTCCAGAACACACTTAAGAGACCCTCAGCTACAAAGCAATGTATGAGTTAGATTTTATATTGCTATTTCTTCAAAGTCTCTGCTGCATTTTAAAAAACCACAAGTGTAATTCTTTTTTAATTTGTGGTTTCATTGACGTGAAAAGTCATTTTGGGTGGTAAGAGAAGCAGAAACGACAACCACCCCACAATGTTTGTGTAACTGAAGACTAAAGAAGCCTGTTTGCACATAGTTTAACACTCAAAAGAAACTCTGAACAGCTGAAATGCCTTATAAATAGCTCAGACCCAGAGGAAGTGCAAACGTCTGCATTGTGAATTGTAGATCTTAATTACAGACAATGGCTGGTACAGCAAGTAGCATGGAAAAAAAAAAGTGAAACAGTTGCACTGTTCATGGTTGGCAATAATTCTTCAGGAAAATATTTACTATCAATCAGTTATGAGAAAAGGGACTCTGCGCTCATAAAACAGCACGTTGCTTCTCATACCAGGACCATTTTGCTTCAGCATAATCTGAATTTAAACAGCTTGTTTCCTGCGGATATAATTTTGGAAATAAATAAAACAAGTCTATCAAAATCTGGAGAATGTGTATGGTGGGGTGGAGTGGGGGGAACAGGAATATCACATTTCTTTCTCCGTCATTGGCAAAGAGATTATTAGACCAAGAAGAAGCTAAAGCATATAGTCTTGACCTAAAAAAGGAGAGAAACTAACAATTATGAGAAAAGTAGCTATATTTGAGAAAAAAAGATGATCATTAGGACAAAGCTTTTAGAGAAACCTCCAATGCCATTTTCCCCATTTGCTGTCTGAGGATTCACTTTCAAAGCATCTTTTGMACGTTAAGTACTCCCAGCAATGCCACTGCAATGCCTGCCTTTCACCCAACTCTATTACAGAGAGAATACCTCAAGCAGAAGGGTAAAATGACATGCTTACATCTCCATCAGCCAGTGGATGAGGCAGCATTTATACAGTTTGCAGCAACCTCAAAAACTGCTGTCCCTCCCAGAGAAAGGTATATCCAAGACACAGTAGAGGACACTTTAATGAGGGCTTTGGGGCTGGAAGCATGTCCAGTGACAGCCCCAATGACAGCATCATAACACAGAAGCTTAATACTAAAAATTAAGCTAACAYACTTTATTAAAACAGTAGAACAAACATCAGGAAACTGAATGTTGCTAGTCAAATAATATTTGTTCATGATTAAATTGCTTTAATTTCAATCTCAAGGACTGGAAAGGCTTCAGAAGCACTGGAAAACTATGCATTATCTGAAGATATACTGACTCAGTGGTATATCACAGCAGAACTCTGAGCTGGTTGTGCTATTCATGCAAAGTAAATGCAGACACACTCTGGAAAAAAAAAAAAGAGTCATCAATCTGTGACATAAAGGGACTTGAGAGTACAAGAGGGACACTCTTCAGATCAATTTGTCCTACTGCCAACTGGAACATCCAGCTTGGAACCCTAAACACTTCTTTATTAAAGAGTACTCATGGTTTCTCCTTTAAATTAATATAAAAATTCCAGGCTTGACTTTATTATTGTGCAGACTATGTTTGTTCTAAAAATTCAAAAGTAGTGATGCAGAAAGAACTGACAAAGGAAAGAACATTTCAATTACSAGCTACTTCTATCACTCCTTGCTTTAGCTGAATCACCCTTGAGTGTAAAATGTGTAGCTATAGCTAAATAATAAGATGCATCTTTGAAAGGAAATTTCACATAGCATACTGGAAGTGCCAAGGCCTGTTCTGTATTTCCAGAATAAAGCACAATAGAGCTCTGTCCCTCTGCACAATACATGAAGCTTGCCCAGCAGGCAGAACATCACTASATGCTTAAGCATGGCTTTTCATCCAAGGGTAAAGAAGAATTATATGTTGTTTCACAACAATTATGTTGTTTCRTAACAAAAATCTCACACCAAAAATATATAACAAAAATTTCAAAAGATTTTTGCAAGAGTATTATTCAGTTCCCTTTCTGAAGAGAAGCAAGAAAAGCCATTACGGGCACAGAGTGAAAAAAAACATGCTGAAAATAAACGGTATAAACCCTTTATAGATTCCCAGATGAACACATTATCCATTGTACATTTAAAAGTATGATGGATAGCAAAGATTCCCTAAAAGATGGAAAATGCTTAAAAGATCCTGAGAAATCCCTTGGTTTGCCAGGACCTTAAAAAGCAAGACCAGTTATCACATGTGAGTAGCAAGCTGTGGCCTGAAACAGAAGTCTGKTTTTTCAACAGTGGTGTGCAGGACTACTGCTGCTGAGCTCAGAACTATGTAGAAACCTGGGGATGCTGCATGCCATTTTGAAGGTGTCTCAGTGCTGTTTCTGGCACGGATGCCACAGGGTACCCATCTCTGGCACAAGTAGGAAAGAATTCAATGCACAGAATGAAACTGAGAACACTTCTTTGTACAGCAGATATAGATGAACTGGAACTGACTGCAGGAGCTAATAAACAGTAAGAACGATCTAACGAATGTAGGAAATGGATATTGACTGTAGAACTCTGACATCAGTTATACACCGATCTCTTGTTGGGAAAGAAAAGAGTATTTGGAATCAAAAGAGTATTTCCATGATCCAAGGAAATGCAAAATCTCACAGACTTGAAGCAAACAGCAAAACTCAAACCTAACACAGACCACATTAAGAAAGGGTGAAAAGGTAAGACCTCTGTTGGAAAACACGACTGTTTTCATCCAAGCAAAGACTCAGCCAAGGAGACAGCAGACACACCAAATCATCCCTCACCACACACCAAATAGAAAAAATGAAGGTCACCAAAGAAAAGTGTTCCTGGGTACAGAACAGAAGAGAAACTTGTTTGCACACCCAGGAGCATCAAAAGAATCCTAGTGACATACCAGATGCCAGGGGGCTTTTAACKATGTCCCTCTCTAATTGAGGATGAAGCACACACCAACACCATTATCTGCCTGAAGATACTGGCTTACAAAATATGGAACAAACAATAGGAACAGATGCTCATTTGGCCAGATTTCAATAAGCCTCATTAAAATCAAACACCCTGTCCTTGGAGCTCAGGTTCATGTTACATTTCTATCTTATTTAAGCACCTAGCACCAGTTCCTGAGAAAGTTGTCCACTTGTGGTTGCACACCAGTAGTACCATTAAAAGAAACCCTCTTGCAGAGACTTTTTGGTTTCTAAACAGACAAACAGGAGGAGTTTTTAAATATATGCCTCTGTGTGTACATACACATATAAAAACACAGTTAGAGGTTGCATTTCATTTTAAAAGATGTTAGCTCGAATATACACAAGACTTGTTGATCACTCAAAGGCAATGGGTACAAAACGGCAAAAAAATAACAAAAAACTCCTGCAGATGGGAGAGAAATAATGTCACAGATCTCACATGTGAAACGTGTGCATCACAATGCATAATTTTTATTTTAAGATCCCAGCTCTTTAGTCAAAACATGCACACACTTGAAACAATTTCTACTGCTCGTTACTAGCTTCTACCCAAACTTGTCCAAGGCCTATCAACTGAGCATCAGATGACAAATACCAGAAAAGAATGGCTAAGAACAAGACACAAAGATGCAACAGAATATGATATTCTAGYTTTATTTTTAAATGTCTGAATAAAACTAGTTAATTCGTAGGTTTGCAAAAGCCACTGAGCACCTGGTTGCACAGGTGGCAYAACACTGAATACAAAAACAGAGAGACAAGGTTTCCCAACAAACACAAACTTCCTTGAGTGATCAAAATACTGTAGCCTTATGCTGCTTTCCATAACTGAATATGTGTATCTGTTTTTCCCCCCTCTAWTTTAGGAAGAATGCCAGTTGTTAGGTTGATAGTTTACTGGATCTCCTGTACAGAAGCACTCGTTCAAAAGAGAGTTTAATAGACGGACAGTGCTCTAGTCTGAGAAAAGATAGCTCAATATTGATGTGCATGGCCTCAAGGGTAACTGCATTTCATTCTTTGAACAAACTTTTAGAAATGTCAAGCACAAGATCAGTAAATGCCATTAATACAGTCTTAACAGAGCACAATTATCTTTTCKGCAAGTAGGTGCAGAATCAGAAATTCAGTTTTCAGAAAAACCATTGTCTCTTGCAGACTGACTGACACATCTGACAAGCAGGTGATAATGCAGACGGTGGCTCCTAGTCAGRGCTGATACTGCACTGCAGAATCAGGAAAAGTAAATTATGATTTCCAAAGTAACCCTTTCCGCGTTTCACAGTAAAAAAAAAAAAAATTGAAACCCCTACAATATGTTCGGAAAAGTGCTGCAGACAATGAAAACTGCAGCACTTTCCAGTATTCACCTCCCTGACAAAATATTTTAAAGTCCAAGGCTATAAAATATATCAGTCATGGAGGATAAAACTCGCCATGTGCATGTGGCTAGGAGAAGGCCTCTGAACTCCCTAAATCCCATTTAAGCCCTCCACCTAGGGAACATTTAGTTGTGCCATTTGCCTGTTCTATCACTGAGCCATCTGCATTTAGATAGCTGGATTTATAAATGCTTCAACACTTCTGGAATTTCAAAGACAAGCTTTCTTAGAACCAACTTCATTTGGTTTGTAGCTAGGAAGGCAAAGGAAAGGAGTACAATAGCCAGGCAAGCTAGTACTAGAGGAATTAAATTGCCAGAAAACGCCTTATGGTTTTTCAGAAAAGGATATATATACATATAGATATTTATGGTGTATATATATACACACACATGTGTGTGCATGTATGTATGCATATATACAAGTTTATATATTGTTTTCTCTACATATATATGATGGCAGACTGTCCTAGAGTATGTATACACATATATTGCCCCACAGCATTCAGAGAGACACAATATACAAAAGCTATACAAAATGAGACAACTCGGTCAGAGCTGCTCTGCTTAAGGAGTTTCACCTATTCTGGATCCTAAAGCACCTTAGGAAGAAGCAGTGTGCAACACCACTCACATCAAGAATGGAAGGGGCARTATTAAACCTTGTACCAGGACTTTGTACCAGGACTGGCAGCTTCTCTCAGAAATGCTTCTCCAGTGGAAGGTAACCAGCTTGTCAGGCACAGTTTATGTGTGCTAAGCCACCTGCAAGCACTACGACAAACTTTTATGACAGCCAATTCCCTGACAAGAGTCAAAAGTAATGGGACATCCAAATTTCACCAGCAAACCCCAACAAAGATTTAGTTGGGAAATTATCTTAAAGGTCAATACAAAAGTGGCCCCTGAAGGGACAAGGCACCTTTAACCAATCAAAGTATGAAAAAAATGGACTTCAAGAAGATCAAGGAATAAATAACTGAAAGAGAGAACAGGCTTTTGAGTGGTCAKGTTTGTGGTGACAGAGGAGCAAGAAAATGCCAGCTGGTTTCAGTAACAGATGGCTGCATGCACTGATCTGTCCTGCATGCCCATTCTAAACTTCCTTTCAGTGGAAATACAAAGCTTACACAAGGCTAGACACATCCTTTGCACAGCCTTTCCAGACATCACCATGGTTCAGATGTCCTCCATTCACAAACAGCCCAAGCTGTACATTGTTTTATTCTAGTTATGCTGAATTCTAAGAAAAGAGGGTGGCTACTGGCACCTCATCTTTTCCAAACTCATCTACCTCAATTCTCAAGAAATTATTTTTCTGTGACAGGCTAATAAATTCATTTTCTTACGATTTTGACASTAATATCTTCCTCCTCTCTTTCCTTTAGGTATGGTGTTCATTGTATATTAATGCAAAGRTCTGTCTTTTTGTACCTCCCTTTCAGTAGCTAAGAAAGGCAACGACGATACAAAGAGCTCTCATGCAGTATTTCTAACATGCATTTGGACATTTATCATTTGAAGTTGCCACAGCTAATTACATGGCCAGCATAGGTCATCCCTATGGATGGAAAAGCCTATTACTTGTATAGCAGAACGAACTCTTCAATCCTACACAGCTCAGGACTCAAGTAATCATTTCCAGCAGAGAAAAACAGCAAGTCTGAAATCTCTACACTGAAGGACAAAAAAGCTTATCCAAAATACTTACTTTTTGTTTAAACATTTTTTCTAACTGCAGTATTTAACAAGAACTTTTCTTTCACTAACAATGAACAATTTTCTAAAAAACCCTCAAAACCAAAGCCATTCTCTTACTTACTTTGGCCACACAATTTTCAGTCTTCATAGCAGTGCTTCCTAGACATACTGTTTCCTGGTTTAAGCACAGTCTGGCACAGCTGTTGTAGGTCTGCAGAAAGATTAAAATGGTTATGAATAGAAGTACACGATTTTCTTTCAGGCACCACATTTTTGGCACAGGAACCTACGCTAACTCTACTACATTTCCTTTTTCTAAGATGTAAATGTTTCAAACCAAAATAAACTAGTTTATAGCAAAAGTCTATGTTCAGGGCATGCATGTCTTCTGAGAAGCTATGTGCAATTTTACAGTAGTGAAATACAAAGAAAAGGATTTTTCTTCTCTGTTCCTTTGAAAATGGAAAAAAAAACGTCATCCCAATTGTTTGCTCTTTCACAAAATGCTGCATAATTGAACAACTAAAGCAAGGTGATTTCTACATACTAGTTATCACAGCATATGTCAAATGTGAATAAAGATCTGACTTTATCAGATAAAATATGTGGGGACAGTACAAAGGTTATAATCAGAAGGGACCAAATGCAACCACACTTCATTGTTGTATTTAATCATCCCACTTTTGGAAAACTTTTTTTTATTTTTAAAGTAGAATGTCATTTTACTTTAATGCTGTCCTGCCCAAGTGACTCTCACCTGGGGCTGCAGACTTCAGAGTCTTTGCAGAACACATCACTTGTAGTCTCTTCCACTTTTAAGGGAAGTGTATGAACAACACTTTTGAAGAGGGCTTAAAATTACATTTTGGTTGACTTGGCTGTTTAAACTAATATGCCTGAAGAAYTGAGGAATTTCTAATGGAAGCTCTTCTCCTCACTGCCTACCTCAGAGCTTCAGTAYGGGATTAACACACCTGCCACCACTTACAGAAAAATGCCCCCATTGCCAAAGTAGTAGCTCAAAAGCAAGCACAAACTTGCTTTGTTGCAAGAGCAATAACCACAGACAAGATGTTGCTACCTCCAACAGTTGCGTGGGGAAAACCCAAAAGAGATGCTGAAAGGGAATTAAATTTAAATTGTTACAAAGACATTCTCAAGAGCACTAAGTAAAACATACTAATATTTGTGATATTTTTAAGATAGTGTTAATGAAACAATGCACAAAAACTTGTATTAGCTGCCTGTCAGTTCTCTCCCTATAATACTCACTGGGAAGCTCTGGAGCTCCTTTCTTCAGGGGTTCCTATGATCTRTTTGTTTGATTTGAACCTAGTCCAACCCCAAACTTGCTATAGGTTATAAAACTTGTAGACAACACTGGCATGATAAGGGCTCCTAAACTCTACCTCTGGCCCAAAGCCACATCACTAGAGCCAGATTTCCTCAGTGCCAAGCACCAAGAAATTATCACCCCCTTTTGCCCCTCTGCCAGAGGCCTGACTCTGTACAAGATGTTGTCAGCAGCAACACAAAAACCAGCAGAGGAACACATGGCAAAGGATGTCAGAGGCAAGAATGCGAAGAGATTAAAAGGGGGTTATGCTGAGTGATAGGATATGTGTCCACAAAGCCACTGTTTCCMGGAGGCCACAGCTCAGGTAAGCACCAACTGATGGAATCTGAGTGCTCTTAATCAGTTTATAACATTCACCTAAGTTGTTATGATCCTCATGAAACACTCCTTACWGACCACCATGGGAAACAGGTCTACTGGCTCAGGTGGGTCTGTACAGGAGTAGCATACTACAGACATTCTAGGAGAAATTTAGGAAATCACAGTGTTTTCACCTTACCTATTTATACAGACCCTCTAAAGTTCACCATGAAATAGAAACTAAAGAGAACAGATACCCTATCTTCTCCATCACTTTAGCAGTTCATGTTTTATTTCTCAGTGAGCTCTCTAACCAGAAAACAACGAGTGACAGACAGGAATGCAGAATATTCTGGCTCCAGCAGTTCCCCTTACATGTCACAACATTGGTATCTGCTTTGACTAGCTGCCAGCAAGCAATTTCTGACTCTGAATCCAGAAGGAGAAACTGAAAAATTCAAACACATGAATTCTTTCAAGGTGCTGTGCAGACGAACAAAGTGCATCTTTCAGCAGGAAAGGCTCAGATTCAAACTGGATTAAGCCACAAGCAAGCAGAAGTCTGATTGCCTCTTGCAAATATTTGCCAACATCATAAAACCATCACCCTGGTATGCACATAACTTTCTCCTCAGAAGAAAGATCAGAATGGTATAAACTATTATAAATTGGGGCTTAGATATAGCAGCCGAACTGATAGACAAAAAGTTGACACCATCTGCTTTGCATTGATATTCAGACAATACCATGCAAACTTCATTTTACAGGCATGGTATTAGCTAAATTCAACCAGATTGTGAAGGTGAAAAACCATGAAGAGTCAGATTCTTTGTTTGGTTTTTACATTTGTGTCATTTAACCCATTTATTGTAAATCTGTGAATTCTTTCATTTGCAATTTAATTTCTAGAATTCCAGATGTAGTATTTCTGCACAACTTGTCTGYTACACACTGTAAATCTTATGAGGAGCCCTGACCTGAGGAAAGCTACTCCTAACTTCACTTTGCAGATCAAAACCTCAGCCACAAAAACATTTACTGAAAAGCAACAAGGAAATCTGTGGCTCTGTGAACTGAACCATGAACTCAGATCTTGTCAGTCTTTTTCCTCCCAAGACAGGTATGCACAAAGCTTGGTTGCATGCCAGCTTTTTAAAAGCTGGGCTTACAACAGGCTTCCTCTCACATTTACAAATGGGAAAGAGTACACAATCTAAATACAAAATTTGAATTACTAAATGCTGAACCTACAGATGCCAGCATTTTCTGAAGGAAGCTCACTATACACTATTCAAAAGTTATGTGCATGTCAGAACACAGATACAAATAATTATTCCAGTGTATTGCTTAATTTTTATTWCTTTCATCCACACATTACATCTCAGTACAGCACCAACTGAATTTCCAGCATAACTTGTTCATCAAATCCCACAATATTAGGACTACTGACATTTGACGGAACTAGTATAGTATAAATTTAAGGAAGATAAAATGAAAACACTTCTTCACACAGCTGGCAGTGAACTTCTGGAGCTTGCTGCCCCAAGACATCGTGCAGAAAAACAACATCAGAAGAGGAAAAAGGRACTAAAACTCATGGACAGCAATTTCATAGATAATCGGCACAGATATCCCCCATACATCCCTAGTGCAACAGCAGTAGATGCTCCAGGAACAGGAGGGCAACAGAGTTCCAAAAGAGGCCAGACTTGTTTGCTCTCATTCAACAGCACTTTYCACTGACAGTGCTGGAGTGGACGGGCAGACTTTGGGTCTGACTGACCTGGGCACTCCCATGCTACCCATACCTCTCTGCCCTTTGACAACATACCAAGGAATTCCTCCTTCCCAACCTTTTCAGCCACAGAAGGAGAGAAGAATGTGCTTCTACTCTGAGAGCCAACTTCTACACAGCAATTTTATTACATAAGGATTTATGTATGTGCCACATTACCAGATGACCATTTAGTCCTTCAGCAGCTCTTTGTTTCTCAATAGAAGTAAAAGGGAAAAAGAGAAAATTAAAAGGAGTAAATATTATGGATTCAACATATCAGGATACATATTTGAGCATAAAACAAAGAGCTCTTTAGTTCAACATACATTACTGTCTTTGCAAAGTTACAAAGTTCTTATTTTTACATTCTCACAGAAGAATGCCTTATTAGCCTTCTGGGATAAATAAAGAGGGCAAGGAAGATTCACATGCATGTTCTACAATATGCTTTAAAGGGCTGAAAGCAAAACACAGAAAACCTAGCTCTCCCTTGAAGTCCAGGGGAAAAAGAGGTAATGTCACTCTACTYAATAGGYCTCWATGGAAATGTATTGACAATGTTACRAAGAAGCTGCACCTGTCTCATGAGGCCAAGTCATAAGAAACTTGAAGAATATATTTGTCAAGGCAGTACTATATGGTAGTCTCCTAATGCTTTTTTTGCTGGCAGCCGTTACTGGCTACTGAGAGACATAAAATGGCTGCTGGACATGGAGATTTGGTTTCATCTGATATTGTTTGTACACTAAGTTGCTACTGAATAGATCCAGTGAATAGACCAGTGAATTCTGAAAGCAGAGGTAATGTCATATCATCAAGTAATAATGTGGAGCCCTTCATGTTAGGTGAAATATTTGATGGTGTCTTATTCTATACTGCAACATACAAGTACCTCCTTTAATTTGTTCCAATGCCCATGGGAACATTGACTTACCCAGAAWAAAAGCAGGAAAATCAAAGCCAAAATCAAAGCTTCAGAAAAAAGAAATCTCTCRAGTTCACCTTTAAAGTTTGACCCTTCCACATATCTCATCTAATCTGCACCAGAASTGTCCAAGTTTCTCTTCACCTTTCATCAAAATAAGAGGTTTCTTCATCAAGTAAAAGTATTCTGAAATGATACCCTGGTTCAATGCCACCGGCAGATAGCTTTGCGTTGGAGTGCTTTAATATGTTTTTATATTGCATATAAAGCATGCAAACATAAACCAGTTTGTTGAAAACTACCCTCTTTGTGGAAGCTGGCTGTAATTCTGAACAAGTTTTCAATTTTCGCACTGCTGCTAGGGTAAAACATTTTAAAGAGTTTAATTTTTACAGTGGCTTCAATGACACGAGATTATCTAACAAAGTAATGGTTAATCAATAGAGGGTTTAGTTGTCAGGTGAAACATATAACACACTAAAAGGGATTGATTGCAAGACTCCTCCTTATTTACTGGGAGGTATATATTTAAAATGACACAAACTTGTTACCAAGCTGCATTCCTTTAACCTTGCACAAGCAGTTTGAGAAGAGTGTTAAGCAGTCCTATAGCCAAACAAGCTCTAAWGAAAGAAAAAAGGAAACCTATAAATATATGGGAGCACCAAATCATGTCAGAAGCAGGGGAACCACAAAGCTGTATTCACTGTCAGCCAAAGGCTTAAAATGCCACAGAGGCACTAGACTATGGTTCACTAAAGATAGAGCTGTATCTGATCTCATTCCGTAAGTGTCTTTGGTTACATTTTTCTTTTTAAAGAAAGTATGATCCTGCTCTTTGACACAAACACATAAACATTTCTACCCTTGCCTGTGCAGAGCTGGATGAATTSTGAGCACCAACCTGAAGCCTTGAATCCCAGGCAGAACTCCATATGTGTGCAGCTTTTCTGCCAACTGAAACCCATTTCTTTGACCATTCATTCCAAGAATCCCCAGTCCCTAAGCAAAGCTCCACTTTTTAATAGAAGCTGCAACCCAGGAGTTCAATAAGATTTCCCCCCTCTATAGTTAGTAATTACATGATTTATCAGAGAAAGGTAGCACTAATAAAAACACAGCAAAAAGACAAAACCCATACCCTCCCTTCAAGTCATTTTCAGGGAAAAGATTATTAAACTGTTCTTTTTGAACAAGGGCTTTTGTAGCTAAGCACAAATTGCCAAACGGTTAGAAAAAAAGTTATTAGACTCCGAAGAATTCAGCAGAAGTGGGAAGTTATATAAACAAATCACTCCAGCAGATTTGGAAAGATCGCTTTCATCTTATTTAGAGTCTTAGGAGAGTTGCATTAATTACCCTTTAAAGGTCTTTCACATGGACTATTTAAAATAAATGCAATTTATTTATTTATTTCAAATGAGGTGCTTCTTGAGAAAGAATTAAGTAATCTTAACAAATTTAAAAACGTTTTCATAAACAGGTAATTAAAAAGAAGATTAGAATTAAGTCAAGCTGTAAGACATTACCYAGGATCTGCCTCGACTATTTTCTTAAGATGAAATTTTTGTTATCCCTAGCCCAGCCTTGGGAAGGATAGTCTCCATAGAAGTTGTAAGACAAAATAAAGACTAACCAAACAAAAAACTAGATCATTTACAGGATTTTCCCTAAAGCACAGTTTGTCATATTGCAATTACACCTTGCCGACTGTGAAAGCCAGAGTCCTTAATATTGCCACTAGAGGGAAGACGTGTCTTAACACATGGCAATGGTAGTTGGSGAGTGGGTTTTCTTGAGCAATTACCATAACAAAGCTCCCTTGGCTGTGTGTACCTTCTAATTACCCAGTACAATTAAAATGTCTTACCTAAAACAAACATGAAAAAAAAGGCCCCTAAAACAAAAAACCTCAAGACTATGGAAACAAAAAGCTTTAGTCCAATATGCTTGTTATCTGAAATTACATTAAAGATGAAGATCTTTTTTTAACACATCCATCAATGCACAAGGGGGGGAACACAAAAAGGAGTATGCCACAATGCCCAACACCACGGCGTTGTTCAGCGACGTAAAAGCATTAAAACAAACAAACAAAGAGCAAGGCAAACTAGATCTCTTGTTAAAGAAAAGGAAAAAAAAAAAAAAGGAAATGTCGTGGTATTTAGCCATCTGGTAGCTGCTTGAAAACAAATTGTCCTCAAAAGAGCAGAAATACAGTATGTCTTCTCGCAGTTCACTGGCTTATGAATCAGACTACTTTTTCTACTCTTTTTTTTTTTTTTTTAAATACAAGCATGCTAATGTTAGGCTTCTGTGCTGCTGCTTTCACTTCCCTCTTGTCCCACTGTGCAGACATAACCACAGCCATCCCAATCAGCCCCAGTTATTCTAACTCGGATACATTACTGGCAGTCTTTCGGGATACATCTTGTTGGGTCCATTGTTCAAAATCCCCTAGGATTTTTTCTTCCCTAACAGCTACTTGCTGATTTTTAAACCCTTAAATCTTTCATTTTATAAGGCACATCATTAAGGGAAGATGGCAGCCAAGTGATTTTTCTTTCCATTGACAATTTGTGACATTTTTCCAGCAGCGTGCAAGGTGTTGAAAACCTGGCAGCTGTTACCTCCCGGGATGAAGATCCTTTTTTATCCTCCCTTGACAGTTTAACTCAATGGGTCAGCACCTTTAAAGACTGCAAAGTACCACTGAAGTGGATGGAAGCTTGAATTACTGCTCCCTCCCTAATCAATGTAAACCCTCACTGCAGGTGAAACTCTTCATCTATAGAGGTGCATGGGGGAGGAAAATGTAATGCCCTGAGCCAGATGGTTTTCATCTTGTTTTTTAAAGAAGAAAGGAACAAGCTAACAAGGGGACAGCTACTTTTGTTAGCTTCTTGGCCTCTCTCATGGCTTTGGATCCCCAGGGTTCCAGCCACACAAGAGAAAGAATACAGAAAAACATAAACACTTAAAGAAATATAACTAGGGGGCTGGCAACACGCTGCTTTCAAAGAGCTGGGAGCCCTGTTCAGCGCTTTATTTATCACTGCCCACGTTCTTCGGATGGTAAGTGGACATGGACACAAAGGGCAGGGGGGAGCAGACAACACTTGCAATTTACTCAATTACAGAGGAATGCAGCAATGCGGCGGGGTGACAGATTCCTATTAGCACTAATGCTGAAAGAGCCCAGTGGCCTTTCCGCCACAAGGCAGCATTCCCATTGTAACTTCGACTCCAGCACATCCCGCCTTGGCTAGCTTTTTAACATGCATTAAGTGTCACAAAGGAATAGAAATTATTTTGTTGTTGTTTGAGAATAACGAGAAAAAAAAATTAAAAGAAAGAATAATCTTTCAAGTTAGACTGAGGGTGTACTTCTAGCAATTTCAGGGGCCTTTTCAATCAGCAGCTCCCTACTAGCAAGCATTAATTGTGTAAAAGATGAGGTAACCAGGATACCTTTACACACAAGGACTGCCCTACCTGGGCATCTCTCCATCAGAAGACAAATTTGAATTGCAGCATCTTCCCAAAGAAATAGAGGAATCCAAATGATCCTCTCTTTCTCCCCATCAAGCAATTTCCCTCACCAGTCAAAAAGAGGGCTTCAATTTTGCATGGCAAAAACACTTTTGCAGAGGAGAAATATGCGTGGACAGGAGTCCTAAGCACCAAGAAAAGGCTGCCAGTGGAAAGCAAAATACTAACAGTAGCTAGTTCTTGTTTTCCCTTTGCTCTRCTTTCTTCAGCTGCCTTCTGCTTCTCACAATCTTCTTGAGTATTGGCTTTAAACTCTTAAGATCAGATTGTGCCTATTTTAACTTTGAAATAGCACCCAGAGCATGTTTTAGGTGCTACATGTAATTTTAGAAAATTATCTCAAATCTGTAGAAGTGAATTGAGGTAATATTCTGTGCCAAAACCATAAGGGGGAGAATTCTTGAAAATGCTACAGGGCTTGTCTGAATGGGGTAACAGACAGGGATTTTTTCCCCCGGACTTCCATCTGGAAGCTTGCAGAAAGACAGCAGAGTCCAATGTGAGGTTTGCAGGAGGTACACTGTGGCAGCCTCACTGCTGCCAGCTTTTCCCCACAAGGCACCTTCGCCCACAGATGAACCACAGCAGCAAAAGGCACTTCATTATTGTGGCACTGAAGAGAAGGGAGGGAGGGTTTTAAACAACCTGCATTGTGCCCGTCTTCTTTAAAAACCAGCGGGGTAATCAAGTTCAGGGCAGCCCTGGACAGCTGCCCTGTGACCTATTCATGTTGACCTCCACTATTCATCACTTTCCTTAGCACTATGAGTGCAAGCTCCCGGGGAGTGACCACCACAATAGACAGATACGAGCCAACAATAATACGGTTCCTGCAAAAAAAACAGATGGCACTGCAATAAATTTACAAATCTGCATTCATGGCTCTGTTAAAAACACCCAGAAGCTAAAAGGCTGGAGGGGCCCCCAGAGAGCTTCCCCTTCCCAGTTTCTAAAGGCCAGCTCTCTCCCCAAGACTATTGAGCTCATGTTCTTCATAAATGAAGGATGGAGACGTAGCCCTTAAAATAACAAATGGCTGACCTAATCAATCTAGTGTTTGGGTCTAACACTAAATGATAGGCACTGAGAACTAATTATGTTTTTTGGCAAGGAAGTTGAATTAAAATGGAAACACACAGGTTAAAAACGCACTGAAGCATTTGCGAGTCCCTTTGAAAGGGCAGCATACACACACACACACGCTCACATGCAGGGCTTGAAACAGGAACCTGATTCAATAACTCATGCATTTATTTTTAAAATGAATCAGATTAGTCCCATGTGTGACCTGCCGGTCCATCTGTATGAGCTGGACTTAATGGGCACTCTTCTCACGCTTACTTCAGTTTGAAGTATGAGAGAGATAAATTTAGTTTAATTTTCAACAGATCAAGCTATCCATTTTCCAAATGGACCATCTGGATCAGCCTATTAAAATTAATTTATAACTTTGCAGTGTGAAAATTCGTTTGTTAGCTTAAATAAAGTTGCCAAAAACTTTTGCCACTTATCATTGTTTTTTCTGGTCTGTTTTCATACTATGATTTTCACTTTATCCCTTCAAAATTTAATTTTGTCAGATCAAGCACTCAACAAAAACTGAACGTCTGCATCCATATTGCAAAGTCTGTCACAGATTAGATCTTTTCACTGTTCCAGCTAATAGTAGCAAATTCATAGCCTTTTTCTGCTTCCCGGTACTAATCTCCACATCTCTTCTACCTTGCTGCCCCAACATGCACCCAACAGTGGCTGTGCCKTCCACTTCCAGCAATTCAAGGACAAGCCCCACTTGTTGAGACTTCTGAAGACACCCCTCTCCATAAACCATTTTAATCAACAGCAAAATGACATTTCTCCTTTTAAGAGTTCCACAGCACTGAGCAATGGGTATCTTCAGCCCCTGCATGCAACTTCAGATGCTTAAGTAAGYATTACACTTCCTCAATACCTCCACCTTCTGGTATGCCTGTTCCACAAACCCACCTGAGAAAACATTTATGGCTAAGGCTGCATAACAGCACTGCAAACAAGGCAAAAAAAGAAAATGCACCTTTACTTTAACTTGTTAGCAGCTGAACATGTCAAGACATCATACTTCCCCTGAAGTGGTCTGATGCATCTCATTAATTTTCCAAGACTAATCAAAAAGYACTAAATATGTGAATACTTTCACTGGAAAGACAAATAAACAGACTTCTGACCACATACACTCAATCTCTCTGTGCATGTRGGTCCATGTTCCCCAATGATGGAGTATTAGATAAACAGAAAATACTAAACTGTTCACACAATATTTACCAAGTTAGTATCTTTCCACTAAAATGGAAAGCATTTTTTTTTGTGTATTACTGCTTTGACAGCATTTGCAGGTCACATACTTTTTGTTCTATAAGTATGGATAGATGTTAGACATGGCAGCCACTCTGCATACCTTCCTACAGGAGATACAGATCTTTCCAGGAAGTATAATCATTGATTGTGAGTATTTAGGCACATGGCTAAATCTGTGTCAGACTTCAGAAACGAGAGCTGGAAAACTCCCCACTGCTCCTGTCCACTGCTAATAGAGAAGAGGAGCAATCTGAGCTTTCAATATGCTCAGGCAGCTTTATTTATGTCTATGTAAGGAACCGAAATTTCTTCCATAATAGACAAAAAATCATGGACAACCACCTCSTATGATCTAGCACTTGCTTTAAGACTGAGACTACATCTTGAATGTATCTACAAAGACCGCTCTCAACACAAAAGGCCCCAGACAGCAATCMGATAACCCAAGCATCTATCACTGTAGAGAATGGACACAAAGATGGAGATTGATATCAATCTCAACAATATTATGCAACACAGCTAACCATCTTTAATGTAAACAATGTCCATTGAATTATTTCCAATACTTGGGACACTTAAAGTGTTTTTTTAGTTGTATTCCTGGTATCTACTCGATTACGATGAATTGTGGGCCTGTGGGAAAAGACAGCTTTCCCTGAACATTAAGAATACTTCTGCAGATTGTAATATAACAGAAGGGAAACRCAACCTTGTCATCTGTAAGAGAAGAGACAGAAACTATACCTTCCTCATCTATATAATACAGCTTGTAAATATCTGTTTCCTCAGTCAATAACCATGAGGAAGGACTCAGCAAGTAAATCATGATCCTTTTTAATTAACATCACTTACTATGAATCTTGTCTTGGAGAAGAGACATATACCTCTTCTTGCTGAACCTAAAGGCTTGCCATCAATGATATAACTCTTAAAATTAAAAACCCCTGATTTTCTGGCATGGTGGGGACCTTGTTTCCTATCCTGGGGATTCACAGTAGGAGCCTAGTAGCCTGGCCCTCTTCATCCAGCTCGTTTGTTGTTGAATACCAGAAACAGTTTAAATTTCATCTAACASATGTAATCAATTCTGCAAGGTAATCTTTCTCAGCTATAAATGGGACCTCAGCCATTAYGCCAGCATATTGCCTCATGTCTAAAAGACGTACATGGACATCTGTTAGATGGACCTGTCTTAGCCACATGCATGTAGTCCTTCACATGACACCTCTTCCCACTAAATCAAACACTCCTAATACAATGCATTATTAAAACACACAAAAAAAAAAAAACCCCAAACAAACCATGCAAACCAACAACTCTGAGCACAAGTGGACTGTATCAAAAAGATACTTCTCCCTTTACTATGGTTCTGACCCACAACTTCTCCTGGAAGGAGCAGATGTGGGGCAGGGTTGTGCCATCCTATTCATCTGCCTGATGCAGAAGGAACTGTAACAATTCCTCAGCAGTTGCAATGTGTGGCCTGGGGTATTCAACTTAAGTCACATTCACCAATGGTTTCATTCTGATACACCAGACAGCAACCTCAGGCAGCTAAGGCATGGACATAATTTTGCTTTTGCTGCCTGAAGGTTGCAGTGGGGACAAAAATCAAGGTGCAAATGGACTGGAAATCACTAAACCCAACTTAAATTTCCCAGAAAGCACATGCCAGATTCCCTTTGTTGGCCAAGGGGATTAAAAAAAGGAATTATTTTCAATTGGTAAGAAATKTGCTTTTCTATTTATAAAGGACAAAGAAATAATGTTTTATTAGACCATCCTTTCTCCTTTTTACCCATTAGTAATTTATATGAATGTAAAAGAAACAAGAATAGGTCATTTTTCAGGTTATTAACCTGGGTATCACCTCCAAGAAAATTTATCTCCAAGGGCAATAAAAAGCTTAATTGTTGTAGAACATTTTGAGAGTCTTGATCTGAAGCAAGGCAAAACGTACTACAAACAAGACAGGAACAATTACAAAAGAAAAGGCTGAAGAGAGCTTGATGAACACCAAATGGAGAAAGGTAAAACTAGAGTCACAGCTGACCGAACTATACTGAAGCACATATTTCTTCAGAGTCATCAAACTCCCATGAAAGCTAAATCTCTGTGTCTGATTTTCCTGGGTACAATGTGATTTGCTCAGATTTCAAAGAAGAAAAGGAAAGATTTCCATGAGCACAAGCCAGACTTCAGCTTCCAAAAGCATTTAAGGATTCAAATAGCTAGAAAGTTTTATTGCATTTTTAAAGAKACTGATCACATACCTGTCTAAGTGAATTCTTCTCAGGAATGATCTTCCTAGGGGGCTCATCATTATTACAGTCTTCTCTCTCAGAGGAATTCTGTGAAAGAAAGTAAGCTTTAATTCAGTTCTTATCCCTAATATTACTCTGAGGAGAAAAGAAACAGTATGTTTCCTGCACAGGCTGTAGTATTTCACACATGCACATACTGGAGGCTAACTTAGACTTTTATGCCAAACAGCTTGTTATGGCAGAGAAAGAATTTCTCCTCCTCAACACAACAATGCACCACTGTGCAGGTATCTACAGAAGAAGCCCACGCTTCAGGGATTTATTCTGAAACTACCAATAACAGTCACTTTGAAAAGCTGAAATGGTGGTTGAAACAGCATGGCAACACTGGAGCTCCCGAACAATCCAAAATAACCATTTAAAACATTTAAACATTTAAAACAGTGGAACCTGTTGAAAACAAGAGGTTGTCAATGGGTGCTACTGTTGTTCTCTGCATCCCTATGTTTTTAATCTGCCTAAGAATTATTAATTGCACCAAGTCTGCTTGGCTGCCTAAAATCATAGAGAAATTATGATGGATTCTTGTATAAGAGGTGGTCAGGACATCCTTCTAAAAGAACCCCAAACATTGTGTAGGTAATGTATAATAATACAGCTATGTTTTTCTTTCCTCCCCCCAACTCCATATAGATTTGCAATTTGTAGAAAGACTGATGCTCCAAAATGTAAGCTGCCACCTCAAAAAAAAAAGATCAAAAAGACAAAGAAAGTGGATGACAAATACATGGGCTTTTCCAGCATGAGTAAAAAATATAACCAGGAAACTTACRTCCTGCTAATGTCATAATTAAATCTAATTATTACTCGGTTTGAAGACAARCTATAGTCGTGTCAGGACATGAACAGTCTCTTGCAAATGGTTAAAAAGTACTGGATACAACAGGGAGAATCCTGACCTCACTGCCAAAGTCAGCTACGCTGGAAGACAGCGTTCCTTCGCACAGGTTCACTTACTGCATTGGAGGAGAAATGGCATCCAGCTTTGGGGGAATCCCACACACACATCTAAAATCAGTTTGATYACCACAGTATTCATAGCCTTAGGCCACATTCCCACACATTCAGTAGTGAGCAACTAAACAGGTTTTAAAGAGATGCAGAAAAACTGCCTAGGGAGAGCTCTGCCAGAAAAGGGTGGTTTTCCAGTTACTTGCAGACAAGCTCAGGACTGTGTCTATTACAGCGGAAGTTTGCATTCCGTACCTGTCCCCCAAATAACCTGTCCTTTGCTGAGCATGGCTCTGCCTGGTTTCTCACAGAGACAGCTCCCAGSCCAACACCTCAGGAGCCAGAAGTGGCATCTGTTGGCAGAGGAGGAGCGGGGCCCTGCGAGCAGTGGCAGCACAGGGCCAGCAGCAGGCACGGCGGCTGCGGGAAGCTGTCAGCAGAGCCGTGCCCACTGCAATGCTGCGTGATCCGGCAGCGCCAGGACAGCGCGGACTCGCTGCTCTGGGCAATGGGGAGGAAAGGCACAGCCAGGAGACAGCACAGGGGCAGAAGCTGTTTGCTGAAAAATGGCAGAGAAGGGCTGGAGGGAGAGGAACACAACAGTAAAACCCCATTTGGGATGTCATAAACCGGTCACAAGTAAATCAACGCTTGCAGATCAACTAGTGATTTTGAATTTTTTTTTTACATAAGATATAGAACTTGTAAGGCACCATGGCATCTGGGATGCTGTAACCAGGGTGTTATAATGGAAATCAATCCTAAACAGGAATGATAAATTGCTGTAGGAGGTCAGCTTTTAAAAGTTTTTGTATGAAATCTCAGTCAGGACCAAATTATTACATTAAATCCCACTTTAAAATAACTGTGAKCATAAAGACATACAACCTGGGATTGCATATATACAAAAAGGAAGGCCAGACATTAAAGCTGTTCTTTTCTGCTCATGAAATTTAGTTTAGTAAGTGGTTCATTCAAGTTAATATTTTAATACTTGTGCTTTGGGAAAAAAATAAAAGGCCAAGACTGAAAACCGTAAGAACCTGTGCTGAGTTACTACAGATTTCCAAGAAATGCATTTTGTTGTGGCAGCAGGGTGAAGGAGGTATTTACTACCTCTGGATGCATTTTCAACAGCCACCCCCTTCCCTACAATAAATGTTGGAATGATTTCCCTTTCCAAATAATCTCTCTACAGTAGTGAAATCTTGCATTCTTCTTACCCTTCCAAGCCACTAAGGATCCTCCCTCACAAAAACATCAAAAAGCAGGAACTGCTGGTGAACTGTCAGCCCTTATTTTGAAATTTCTAGTTACTGCAAAGCATCAAGTTATCTACTTTTTCTTTAAGCCGAGCATCTAATTTTAAGAGCAAGCAGAGAACCATTTTGCATTCATTATCTTTATAGGTGGCAAGGCTAAGAGGTTGGCTGAACAAAGACCAGACAAAGACTGCCAAGTGCATATGGTGGTTCACAGCTTGGCGTCTCACCATTCTACAGCACCAACACAGCAGCTCCGATAGCAGACTATTAAAGAGGAGCGCTGCTCGTGCACTTTTGTCGGCAGCAAGTTACGCTTGGTGAAGACAGAATGACTGGAAAGCATTACACTTAAGAAAAAGCACAGATGTTTATAACTCCCGCTCATTTCTCAGGAAAAGGAAACCTATCAATCCAGGTGTAGGTACAGGACCCCGSATATTTCAGGACTAACTGTGGCTGCATGGAAGTGAATTTCACTTGACAGGGCAACACTTAGCCATGGCCAAGGGAAGAGCATAATGTAATCGACTGAAACGGTACATCTATATATTTCTCCCTGCTGAACAAGGTGGGAGGAGGGATAAACATGTGCGAGGTCAGAATAAGGTTTGTCTCAGCAGGACTCCAGCGATGCTCTCGGCCACAGGAGAGGCAGACAAAGGGAGGAACTGCTCTGAGCACCCTCTCGTGGTTACTGAAATGCACGTCCCGTGCACAGACCTGGAAAGAAGCATTTGGTATCCAGACGGTAAGTTGGGCGTACTCACTGGGAATATTAAAGATCTGCTGTARCTGTACTTCATACATGGTGGGGGAACGATGGAATTTGTTAGGGTGAAAGAAGCAAAGAAAACTAGTGCATACAAAAAGCAGAAAAGCCAAACAAATTCCCTTCCATCAGGGAAAATTTTTACTTCCTGCAGGCAGCCTTCCTCTGTAGACTAAAGCCAGTCTGGCCAAAAGTGTTTGTGCCTGCACGCAACGATCTCTCCTTTTGAAAAAATACAGGGAAAATTAGATGCTGAAATCTCCAAAGCACCCCCTCTTTCCACAGAGAGGTAAAACATCTCTTTTTTTGCCCAAGGTCACACAATGACAGTGGCAGTACGGAGAAGAGAAATCRGGAAACTCCAGYTCATAGTCCTTRTAACCTTGAAAATTTCTCTCTAACAGGAGATTCCTGCAAAGGGGCTCTGCCTTCCATAGCTCATTTTTCCTAAAATGGCTACTGCCTGTATGAGATCCTTTTAAACCTGATTTGCATTTAAAACTTCAGCCTGTAATTAACAGAATATAACTCCATGGCAGGTTGTCTTAAAGACCACTACGAAATTATTAGTATTTAACTCTCCCCATGAAGTCTCCTCCACCACTAAACACAACATGCTACAATGCATATGAAATCCCCAGACTGAAGTATTTGACAGGAGGTGACATGCAGTATTTTGTGTACAAGCCCAGCAAAACACTGCTGGGAATGAGATATAATACATGGAGAAATGCACTCCCAGGGACTACCAATTGGGCAGAGCTACCTTTAGTACTGCCTTGCTCGTCATGGTGGAAATCAAACCTTTGCCAACTGGGGGAGGCTTTCTTTGATGCTGTTCTGCCCTGCACTAATTATAAAAGAGTACAGACACTGCCTTTTTTCAAAGTGTGTRAAGGTGGGGGTGGGGGAGAAGCGTGTGTCTATGTGAAGAGCACAACTATTTTTTATGCTTTCAAATTCTTAATCCTGTTTGGAGCTGTCAGTGGGGGTTAATGGAAGCCTTGGATAGGAGAATTCCAATCTGGTTGGCAGATGGATAGGTTGGTTATAGCTGCATAACTATGTCTTGCCTGCAGGCACAATTCAGAACACTGTTAAAGCAATATAAAGTCTCTGTCAAGCTGAACCATTTGGATCAGTAGCAAGGAGAAATAATAATAAAAAAGGAGTTCATTTCTGGGCCTTGTGCGTTTATGCTAGTATGCAGAAACTGATTAATTGTCATCGTGTGCTGGTCTGCTATACCTCGGATTTCTACTTCTGGAGTAGATTTTGCATGCTAATATAATCATTCTCCCTCTTGAGACATTAGCAAATAATCAAATGAAAAACAGGATCATAATTTACTGAGATTCGGGCAATTCTCTATGCAAATTTGACTTGTTATTGCTGCTGCCTCGTTAATCTGAATGCCTTTGACAAACTCCTTTGATTTATGAACTCATGACAACTCCAATGTGTATATATTTTGCTAGATTGACATTATCATTAAGAGTGGGTGGACTGAGCTCACATGAATGGCTGATTTTATTCGCTGGTGTCTGCTGCTCAACAGCTGAGCATCTCCTTCTCACAAAGCCCCTAAGCACCAGGCTCTTCCCATCTACCCATCCATTCATCATCTCGATGTTAATTGGCCCAGGCTTTAAGCAAATTTTCAACACGATTTAAAGGCACGATGACACTGATTACTGACCCTCTGCCATACGGTGCCTATTGATTAACCTGACAGAGATGATGAGCTTGAGGGAAACTAGGTGTGTGCGGACCTCGGGGAGGGGAAAAAAAAATAATATATTGTTTATGCAGGCAAAACACTTGTCTTTATCCCAAAGGCCAGAATTTGTGCTGCACTGGCCCTTAAAACACGCTATGGCTTTAAACACCTGCATCCAATACAGAAAATGCTTGCTTGCTTGCTGTGGAAAAATGATTACAAATTTGATGTCATGTGCAGTCTGTATTTTAATCGAGTTCCCTGATAAATAGACCCCCTCAAGCCAATCAAGTCTCGCTCCAGCCATTGCGTGCGTATACATCAGTTCGAACAGAAGCATGGGCAGGGTGTGCTTTTACTGGTATCAGCAGATCCAACTGCATGTAGGAAATCTACTTGGGTATTTTAGGTCTCTAAGCAAATAATACAGAGGGAACACAGTGTGCAAACAGTTACAGTAGAGTAAATGTTTCAAGGGCAAACCGGATGCCAGACATAGCTRTCTCAGTATTTCTGCTGCCACGTTAAAATAGATGCTTTAGCACACACCAGTGAAATAGTGAATTTCTCCTTTTCCAGTGCAAACTGTTGATGCGACCTGAACCTTAAGCTCCTAAGTGCATTGAATGAACACAGCATTTTATCAGAAATTGAAAATAACTGACATCCTTTTTCATGTTCCTGAAAGTGTCCCTGTGCTGCACTTGGTCCTCCTCACCAAGGACAGAAGGGTACTCTCTCAGTCAAGAGGGAGCCACTGAATAAAGAGGTACATCAGCATTCTGTCTGCAGACTGGCGCTGTATGAAAGGAAAAGGAAGCAGAAGGCCTGTTTAACCCCTGCCCAGCCCTRGGTTAAGTCTGTCAGTCAGGGCACACTGTTCTTCTCTCCCAATTCAAGCCAGCAGCCTGCCAGAAGTCAGGACGATACTCTTGTTTGGAGGGGGGAATTTGTGAGAAAGAGGGTTTTGCTCCAAGATGCTGCAAAGTTAGCTGTCTTGCAGAAAACAGGACAAATAACATCATCAGGTAAAGGTATGGAGAAATTAGCTGTAATTGCTGACTGCTGATGTTAGAGTGGACTGAAAAGACAGAGATATGTGTGGAAATAAGTGCCAGTCTAAGACTAAAGGCACATAGAAGCCTTATGTTCCCTTTCCAATAACCTCTGTAAGTGATAGATGAGTCCGAGCCTATTGTTATCGTTAAGGGACTGTCAGCATCCTCATTTTATAAATGCTGTCTGTCAGTTTATAAATATCTCAGCCATTTCAAACAGTGCTAGGATGAATCCTGGCATAGCCAGTGTCAGCCTGAAGCAGTATTACTGTTTAAAAAAATAAGTGTYGAAAATGTACTAAAAACATGTAAGGATAGCTTCTTTTTTCTCCTATCATGAGGCCCAAAACATTCAAATTCACACTTATTTGGCAAGCCACTACAATATATAAAACCAATTCTTAGGACTGGTAATGTTCTTTGAGACAAACAAGTACGAAAGCTGCAAGTTTGAAGGCAATTCTCTGCTGTTCRGCAGATAAAACAAAAATGACAGCTGTAACACACAGGGAGATCCACAGCAATGAAAATGCAGAGATAAGTATCAGACCCCATTCCTCCTCGGCATTTGCGGCTCTGAACATTCACSGAGATTAGATCCTTTTAGAGAACACCATAAATTGCAATGTGTAGGCACAAGGGGGTGACTTCAGCCTGGAAGGAAGGCACTGACAAGTTACCCAGCTCTTACAAGTTTAAAGTTAAATGGTACTTTTGCAAGGGGCTTCAGCTGACCMTTAGAATGATCAAAGGAGAGGGCAGAGGATATGCAGTCTGCCTTGCACTGACTGACAGAGGAAAAGAAAAGAGAATAAACTAAACAGGCCTTCCAGTTCAGTGCCTGCTTTACAGAGCAACATGCACATGTCCATCCTATTTATTTATCTATTATCTTGTTAGCTGCCCAGAATCATGGTGGTTTTTTTTTTTTCTCCAATACGTTTATAAACATCCCAWGATAAAGACTTTACCCCAATCCAGAACATTACAGGTTGAATTTCATGGCTAAGCAGCTCAGGTACCTACTATAACTTAAATTCTTAAAACTGAAGCTCCGACAGCAGTGAAAATGGGGAAGTTCAACACTGTTCCTCTAATCAGACACATACACACATGTTCACACAAGTCTTAGTTTGGTCTGCGGCAATGGTTATCATCAGCTGTGTTAACAAAGTTGCAACAATCTTTTCTACAATTGAAAATCAGAACAAGATTCTGGTTTTCACATCTGTACAATGGATCCTTCATGTTTTTCTTTATTTTTCATTCAAATYAGTAATTGGAAGAATACACATTTTCAAAACAATGAGACTTGATAATGGAACTTCATAACATAAAAGTAAAGCTTCTTATGAAGTTCTTTAACTTAGTAATTATTGGTTGGTTATAAAGGGTTATTTAAGGGTATGGGAAGTCAGCATTACTAGAACAGCAAATTCAGTTTAGCATTAAAATACCAAAAACCAGCACAAGTATCAAAGATATGATGAGCAGATGCATTTTGAACAGCAAAAATCTAGTTGTAGTTAAAAACAACAACAAAAAATACCACCCTGAAATACAGATGTTGGGAACCAGTCACTTAGGGGAATTAAAAAAAGCGAGCTTCACTAAATCCACATTTTTCAAGAGGAAGAGAGAGAGAATATGGCTAATGAGAACAGGCTTTTTGTGTTTCCCAGGAAGCAGCCCTGCTTAACATTTCTGTTCTGTGAATTTAAGAGAGTCAGCAGTGGCAAATTTGTTTTTAATATTCAAGCTTTCAAGCCTTGCAAGCTAGTTGGCCAATGGCCCTTTCTATTCCAATGTTTGTTGGTGCCTTATTTACACACACATTACATCCGGAGAGCCTTTGAATATAATTTCACGTGGATTAAGGGAAGAACATTTGCTTCTGCTAATCAGGACATCTGGTTATTTTTGTAACTCACAGACATCTGCATTAGGCAGTTCGACTTCCCCATTCCTCATAACAAGGTTAGAGCTTAAGAAGCCTCAAGGACCTCTAGTTCAATTTTATTATTCGCATTTTCTCACAGCCGGGTCTGTTTTGGAATTTTCTTCCCTAAATAGCACAAATTGATCAGCACCTTCACAGGTATACATATGTTTTTATAGCTAGCACTTTCTATGYGTGTTTTTATAGCGTACATCTTGTACTTCAAGATTTTATAGTAGTTCAAAGCTATCTACATCTTTTTAGGAACAGAAAGCACATATTCTCAAAAAAGCATGGATGAAAACATCCAATTAACCTTACAATACACGTAATATGGGTATACWTCCAAATATTCAACCAGATCAGCTATGTAAGATTAGTATCAGGACTTGTTCTGAATCTTATTATCTCTGGGCTTTGTTTTGCCTCTTCCTAGTGACTTTCCCTTGTATATCTGCTCCTCACACTGAACAAAACAGTRCTCTTCCTTTCTTTTCTTCAGGACAACATTAATAATTTATCCGACCTTTTAAATTCATATTCAAATTCTTTTTTAAACAGCTTCAGCTGGGATTAAATATCTCTGCCAAACTGCAGAATTGTACCACACATACTTCAGGAAGAAGGATTTTGCATGCAACAGAAGACTTTTACAGAACAASTGAATCAATCTAGGCTTGGCTTTCACTTCTTTGCTGCTTTCACTTTGCTACATTCCTTCCACAAAAATTAATTTTCAACACTCATCCCAATACTAAAGTTTGAAATTATACACTCTTATTCTCAGTTCACAGTATTCTTCCCTCCCATGCCCATGAACTGTAGGCTTTTAACAGTGAYTTTGTATGCTGGAATAGGACGTTTTCTTGATTTCTTTCCCTTACATGTAAGACGGGGGGAAAGCATAAAGTCAGCTTTTACAGGCTTGGACTAGAAGCCAACATTCAAAATATATGTCAAAAACATATTTCTAGTACTAACAAGAGTTAGCAAGAGCAACGGATCCAGGGAGAGTTTTTAAAAACTTTTTATTTATTAAAATTCTCTAGATACAGTTTAACTTTCTTTGTACAATATTTATTACAGCTTCATCTGCATAGGAGCTGCAAGTGCTCTTAGAAACGGGTTGTAAAAGTGTCTAGTTTTGCTGTAGATTTCATGTCCTTCCTCAAGCATTATTTTCTAACTTTTTATAACTACTTCTCTCAAAGAACCAATGCCATCTCACTGGTCTGTCTATAAAACCYCTTCCCCTCTCATCCTTGGTCATCACCTACACTTATCATTTTCCTCCTTCCAAAACCTCTCATTCTGAGCTTTTCTGTCAAACAGACAAAAGGACCCCCACCTGTTATCACATCCCTTCCTCAGAGCCTGTGGCATTCTCACTGCCRAACACCTAAATCAACCACATCATCCTCATCTCACTGTACTGTTTTATGCTTTTCTTGTTGGTTTTTCCTTCCTATTTTTTATTGCAGGAAAGAAGAAAACAAGAGAAAATAAGATATAAAACAAGGGTGTGAAGCAGAATTTGTCTGTSCAAAGTAAGTATGACAGCATAGGGGAACAAAACCGAATTTTTGTGTCCCATACCTTGTTAACTTTTTAGACACAGTTTCTCCCCAAAACAGTTAATGAAAGCAGCTCTCCTGTTAAGAAATGACAACTTAGTGATCTCACTGCAGTGTTAGACTAATGTGAATTCACAGCAAACTGTCTATACCACCAAATGTGAAGGCACCCAGATCTTCAGCTTAAACAGTGTGAGCCAGGTGACCCCGTAGCCAAAGCTACTTGGTCCTCAATCTGGAACAGGTTCAAAGTACCTACAAGAGTCACCACGGAGCAGTTTGGATGACACAGCTCCACCTCCCCAATGTGCCTCACAGTAGTAATTAGTCCATACAGTCAGGCTTCAGTGCTTTTTCCAGCTTCCAAAGCTACATTTATTACAAGAAGCATCAATCACAGCACTGGACTATGAGGCAAATTTAGTTAGCTTCCAATACAGGGTGCGCTTACCTCCATACAGGGCTGTTGAAAAACCCTCATTGCTGATAGGAAAAAAAATGGTGTGATTGCTCAATCACATTAAACAAAAAAAAGGTATAATCTTCTAATAAAAGAATCAAAAGTTACACATCAGGCTCTGCACATTATTTGGCTAGCAAGCACTGTAGCCTTTTAACAGATGCCATCCAAGAAACAACCCCTTGGGTCCTTCTGATTTAGATGGAGCAAATTTAAATGTGGTAACACAACTGCTCCTCCTGCAACATTTAAATTTAATAGCTCACTATTTGGTTCAACTGATATAAAATAATTCCAACTCTGAAATGCCATTTTCTTGAACTAGAACAAGGAATTACTAAGTATTATTTTAAATTTTAYCATGCTGGGTAAGGAAGAAGAGTTGCACCTGCTTTGGAGACCATCAAATGGGGTGAGTAGCCAAGCAACGAAAGAAGGAAAGATAAAGATATACATAGGTGCTCACCTTCAGATACCTTGGGGCTGGCAAACRTTTTGTTCCTATAGGAAATTATACAGGTCTAGATCACCACCTACTGAGATCCAGTACTGCAGTTTTTTTGCTACAACATGAATGGCTTATTAAACCTACAGCATATCTGTTTTATTTAACTTCTTGGTAGAAAGGGGCCAGGAAAACAAAATGTACTTAAATGCTGAATTTTTTTTCCAGGCTGAATGCCTTTCATCCAGTAAGACATTCAAAGCAGTGACCCAGTAAATGGATTGAAAAAGCAATCTTCCGTCTCAGTGCCACATTATCATTCCTATTCAGTATTCTCGGTGAGATATCTCAATCAGCTGGATGTGTGTGTAAGTGACAGCGCAGCCCATTGCTGGGTTAATTAAACATTTGACTTTAACACCCTCCCCATCATTAAGCAAATAAAAACAGATAATTCAAACTGCACTTCATCCACGGGGTACACAACATACATGTCAAAATTAAGAGAGTCCAAGGCCCTCAGGGAGTTCTACTCGGGGAGGTAATCAGTTTAAATCTTATCTGGTTTATCAATTATTCTATTGATTAAAGCAGGGTGATTATACAAAACTCCCTCTTGCCACATGGGATACATGTCAGCAGAGCAGGACAACACACAGAGTCTCAAAAACGGTTTAAAGAAAATACAGACAGATGAATAACAGTCTATTAGTACATGCCAACAATCCATAGATGGAAAGCCTGATACTTCTTTTAAGCAAGTGAATTAAGTCCTTYCAAATTAGAGTGCCAATGCTTTCAYGTCATCTGCTTTAAAATCAGATCTATATGTTGAAAGGCCCACATTTCTTCATTTTAAACAGGTAATATTTCACCGGTATTTGAAATATGTTTCATTGATATGGTCCCAGAACATAACAAAGACAGCAAATAGCAGAAATTCCAGACTTTTAAAAGGCATTATACTTCTCTATCAATGACTCTGCGAAAGTGGATGGAAAGGGCACTCTCAGTATTTTCACTCTCCCACATACACATGGCATAGCCAGAAGTAGAAYGTTGTATTTTAACGACTTAAATGTGACAGATGATCTCAGACAAAAAAAGAATGTGCTTTGGAGTTCCAGAGGTTTTTTCTTTTGCAACCCACCAAAGTGAGATATTAGCAGCTGTGGGAGCTGCCATTGCCACATTCTCCTCATTTTCAACAAGCCCTCACAGAAAATCCCACCACAGTAGTCCTTATCACAACTCCCTTGCATACAGCCCCACCACACAAAGCAGTTCCAGTTCTCACTTTTTGTTTCCAGGTGAAGACCTCTTTTTCTTCAAAAGTCTGTTTGTGTCTTGAGTTTATGATCACAGTCCCCACAGTCACTATCTTCAGTAATATTTTGTTTCAAGTTTTATCTTAYCCTAAACTGGACTGTGCAAGCATTTGCCCCATGCATACAAAACAGGAACCTTTTAAAAACGAAACACTTCAGGTTAGTGCAAATGAGAGCTTGAATTTATTTTCAGAAGTTCCCTCAAAGCAATAATTAGCAGCAAAAGAAGGATCAGCTTTAAACTAGGGCCTTTTTTTTCTTTCCTATAGCATCTCCTACAATCCGTTTCATTTTGGTCATACCGGTAGCATAAACTATTTATTAGTGATCTCATCACATCTCAGCTCTTAACCAGGACACAGGSTATGAACCACAGCAGTCAAACCACTGACAAGCCGAAGAGCCCCAACACCTCACCAGCCAGTGCTGTTGGAGTTGCAGTCACAGGAWTTTTAGGCAATAAGGACAGCTAAAACGCAGGCCTGAGGTGTGTTCTTGCCCTTCACCTTCAGGAGGGGATTATGTGCCGCTCCACATTGGCATTGTGTGTGCATCCAACCCTACTTCAGCCTCTTCTTTGTGGATCTCTTTTTTTCKTTGGAAGCAAACTAGAAGCCTGCATTAGCATGCTGTATTTTGCKCTCACCACTAGAAATACTGAGGGTGCTATTTGTAATTGTATTCTTTTAAGAGGTTTGTTCTCTGCAGCTGTTTTCTGCTTGCAGTGTATTTTGTGTAATCAGCACATCATCATAAATACATTGGCTGTTCCCCCGAGGGAAGCTGTCACTGTTTAATTTACAGAACAACCTGGCCAATGTGAATTCTAACACTACAGCACTATGGCAAGAACTTACCACACTCGGAAAAACAGGTTTCTATGAATTTTTATATCAAGAGCTGGTCCCAGGACAATTTAGTTTCTAGAAATAGATTGATYTKAAAAGCACTTTATACACTGGATGGAATAGATTCTTTCCTGTTTACAGCTTCTTAAGGCAGCACCAAATTCACTCCCATATGATTTTAAAGGTGACAACCTCACCACAACTATCTTCATTTCTGACTTCTACCAAAAAAAGGCACTAGATGTAGGTGCGTTATCCTACATAACAATTTTGTGAGTCTGTGTGTTTGGGCTTTTTTAAATGCCCAAACACAACCACCACAACATCAACACGTTAAGTTTGTCTTCATTTGCACAAGGGAATGTACTGTGTTGCAAGGTCAAATGTTATTACCTACATCAAAGGGATGCTGCACAGTTTATTACTCTGAAGCTGTGATAGAAGAACAAGGTATAATCCTGAAAGAGTAGAGGCATAAGCAGCTTTATTAGSTGAATGAAGAGTTGCTTCCTTTGTTTGCGGGATATATGGTTGTATTTTGAGAGAATAAATCATMAGGATTTTTTTAGAAGATAGGCAAAAGGTGATGGCTGATGTCACKATATACAGATACAATTTAGAAAATGCCACAATGGTACCAAATTATATTGGCAGTCATTTAAAAATTGAATATTTGGGTGTGATCAATGAGTCACTTGGATATTTCATTCGCAATGGCTACTACAAACAGACTACCTGACTACTTAGAAAGAGAACCAAGAAGACTGACAACCTGATTTTTTTATACTTATACACACACACACACACACAYACATTTATATATGTAAGCATGTAGATAAAATGCTAGAGAGAAACAACTATAAACATCAATCAGAAAAATAGAATTTCCAAAGTATAAATTTCTTTAGAAATTCTCAAAAAGCACAAAAACCTGTTTCATATCTTTAACAAAAAATCTGCTTTTTATTTTGAGGACAGCTGGCTGTTAAGTAACTTTCAATGTAACTGAAGATTTCTAAAATTTCTGTGTATAGCAGCAATTTTGCTAATTCTTGGTGGTAATTAGAAGCCCTGTTTAACATCGYCAGACACAGGGCAATGATACCAATATCATAAAAAAAGAAGATATCATGCATATCCCAGAGCATTGGTTATGTAGTTTGACAAAGACAGTTTACTTAGTTTGCAGAGTATCCTGGCAAATAATTTTTGTTTATTTCAAATGTAGCAAAATATAAGAGACAACCATTAAAGCAAAACAAATACCATCTTATCTCTGATATGGTTTATGCTTATGAGAATCATCTACCAAACACAGATACAACTGAGTGAAAATAGCTGTGATTTTATAGAAAAGTGAGTCATCTGTTTATCTGTAGAAGAAAGAATACAGGAAAGAGACTTACACACCATGTAAGTAATAGCCGACAGAAAGCAGAGGAARTAAGAAGAAACCTACCGGACACACTGTAGCAAAGTATCTCTTTAAGCTATGAATTTTAACGTTTAGCAGGCACATTTCTATTGAGAGCGTTTAGGCTGGTTCCCTGAAATTTTGCTTGTGTTCATATAAATACTTTATCTCTAAGGAGAAATATTTCATTTTCTTCTCCCTGTACAGAATTATTCACATCTCTGCATATTTCCTATGAGTGACTGAATTCTAACATTGGCTTAAATTTAGATACTGGGTGAGAAARTATTTCATGACTTCCCCAAATTTGTGATAGAATTCCGTATTTGCATTTTGAAATTAAAATTTTTGGTGTTGTGCACAAACAGGTTCGACTTGATCTTGCGCCACTGGCTGCCTCTGAAGCCCTCACTGCCCGTGGAGCCATCAAATTCCAAGTGATACTGGAACGATTTACAGGGACTAAGCTGGATTTAAACGCACTGGCGCATCTGTGACTGGTGCGAGGGTGCTGCAGCGGGGTACCCTCAGTGCCTCCTTTCTCCATAGAAAGGGACAAAGATAAAGACTTCGGAGCAGCACGGAAGAGTCGCTGAAATGKTATTTAAGTATCAAACCCCTGCGGCTGCGGCGCTCGGAGCCCCGGGGCTGCAGTTCCGGGCGCGGCCGGGGGAGCGCAGCACAGTCCGCGCCATGGCCCGGCCCCCGCCCCGCGCCGCGCCCGCGCGGCAGCGCGCACACGCACAGCCCCATTCTAATTCAATTAGSACAGCCTGCAACTCCAGAAAAGAGTAATTCAATTAGTGCATTGTGGAGCTCCACAATACCTCCAAGCAGATGTTCGCAATCCTGAGGAAYCGGAGCTAGCTTTAAAGATACCTGTATGCCTCCAAAGCGGCGCTGCATATGCCGTTTGTCACTACGGCTTTACACACCTTCCTGACTCCTAACGAGGGAGGAAGGAAAACTCGGATGAGTATTCATTTTTTAAACTAAACAGCCAAATTAATGCTGATGTGCTAGAGACCTTGCCCTCACCTTAGAGGGAAGAGCACATTAGTAGTAACCTGACCATCACCACCCAGGCTGAAGGAGGGGACGCCTTTTAGCTAAAATGCAGTTTAAATTAATCAGTGTGCTGGGCACACTGGGGTGGAATTTCTCAGTGACAGCTACTATCACACTTCTTGATTAAGCACGTGGAACTTTTGAGTGGGTGCAGAATAAATTATGATTTCTATTACTAAATGTAATTACTAAACGTAATTACAAATTAGTGACATGCTACCAAAAAAGCCGCCAAATCTATCCTACCTGATCCCCCCCCAAAAAAATACAAAAAAAAACAACAACAACAAAAAAAAAAAAAAAAAAAAAAAAAAAAAAAAAAAAAAAAAAAAAAAAAAAAAACAAAAACAAAAAAAAAAAAAAAAAACAAACAAAAAATTCTTTCTAGTCCCCTTCATTTCTTTGCTATCTGAAAGGAGGAAAACATCTCTTGATGTGGCTTTTACCTGAGAGCTGAGATCTAGCAGCACACCCCGGCAACTCCCTGAATCTGCACAGGTTACACCACCAGCCAGACAAGCCACCAGAATTAAAGAGGAACAAATCCTAAATATGTCTAAGAAAGCTCTTCTGTAGTCACTGGGTACTTCCTGTATTTAAAGAAATCCTCAGCCAGGCTACCATCTTGGTCTTCCTACAGTGAAGCTCCCAAAAGTCTAACCTACAAATGGGGGGTGGAATCAAATGCAAAAATTAGGCAATTTGGCTTTGTTTCTGCTCCTTCYTGTATCACCTCTCATGCCTTTATAATTGCTCCTGCCAGGTGGTAAAATGAGGAAAAACAGAAGAAACTGCTGCTGAACACCACCAACAAGAAACTTTGCTTAAAAAACCAGGTGTCACATTGTGGCAGTTCAATATTTCATAGCCAATACAAGGAATGTGCAACAGCACTGTAACTTTAAATCTTTGCCTCCTGTGTCAGTCTCTCTCCTCTCATTGTAATGCCAAAGGGAACAGCAATCAGAGTGGAGATGTTCAACGTGATAGAGGTCAGGACACCAGTGGATCAACGTACCAGAAACACGACCTTGTTTATTTTTTTCCCCAGTATTATTGTTTACAGGGTGCTTTGCTCATGTACCTTGTGGTTCTTAGCTAAAAGATGAAATTACAGCCCAGGATGAAGCGCTCAGGCACACATCCAATTTGTGTTTCCATCTCAGAAAACAAAAAGCTTCTGAGGCCCTCGGGCTGCCATTCAAACTTGGAGAGGCTGACATTTTTAACAGCATGAACCAGAGACTGGCAGAGGGAATGATCTAATGCATTTCTGACTTGTCAATCAAAGATCTCACCTCTGCTGTCTTGTAAACAGTTGGGGGCCACCTAACTACATTCACAAACAGGGGAGAGCCTGCTGCCAGCCAGGGGGGTGCTGGAGCCGCATGCTCTGGCTATTAGTCACCAAAATTAGGATTCTGCTTTGGAGGTGCACTGTAAACAGCCCCGGGGCAGGTTTCACACAGCCGCTGGCAGAGTGTGCRGGGTGAATACAAAGCAGGCTTAGTGTCTCCATGCTGATGGAGTATATGACTGGACACCCCATATCTTTCCCAATTAGAGACAGAACTACGCACCAGTAAACACTGGCTCCAAAGCCAAACAATTTCCTTCAAATGTATTTCTCACAAATACATTTCTGAGCATGCAGTTGGTCCACCCCAAGACTCTAGCTCTAACCTCCTATATAATCAGAAATTATGTACTACTTCTCACATTTACACTGTATTTCCAGCAGTGAAATGTCAACTTCTAACACAAAAATGCATGAACAGGATGAAGGAAATTTGCAGACACAACTCTTTCTACCAATACACTGACAATGCTTCTTTAACAAATATTGCACTTTCTAACACAAAAATATAAATATTAGGAAAAAGTAATGTAAAAMTAATTTTAAAAATAAGTGCATCTGTTCCTCACAGGGGACCCAGACGTCCATCACTGCATACCTTTGACATCTTTTGYGTTTTCACCCTTCTCCAAAAGTAATCTCAGTCCACAGAGGTCATGTCCACACTGCACAACCTCAAGTGCACTCCCATTTGCTTCAAGCTGCCTAGCACAGTACACCCATGCCTTCCTCACCAGGACAGAGCTTTTAGCCCAGAYGAGGAAGTCACACACAATGCTCACTTCTGCAAAATCAAGCAGAAGCTAGCCCCTKCACCTGACAAACCCTGATGTGTAGTTCTTCATTACCAAGATCTTCCGGTAAAACAAAAAATGAATTTCTGACATTCCATAGACACATTTCTGTATTCAACAAGATGCTGCTATCTCCATCACRTAAGTTAGTCCTCCTCTTTGATTACTAGAGCCTGTTACAGAAACAAAAGTTTCAGATTTGSCAAAATAAAGCTGCCAAGACAACTCTGTTCTTCTCCACTCATGTTTAGGCTCCAGACAAAGGTAGTAAAAACACTACTTTTGTCCCAAATAGTTTACAATCTAAACAGGAGCTGGTATTTGTGTTGGCTGTGAATTAGGTAAAAAGGAAGAGGTGGACTGCTCTCCAGATTACCGCGATACATAACCTTTGGCAAGACTTTWAAATTCCTCTTCAAGCCTCCTCATTTATACAATAGCCTACAGAAAGAAATTCAAGGAAATACTTTGGTCTTCTGCAAACATGGAAGGATTAACATAATCATTTCCTTGGCATACTTGATGGGTGTGACTGTAAATTTGAATTTTCAAAGAGCTGTGACTATGAAAAACAACATAAACAGAGCCTTGTGAGCATGCATGGAAAAAATATTTCAACAGGGAAAGTAATTATCTTCACATGAAAAATGTCATGRAAACAAACACCTGTTGGCACATCTGGAAACTTCCAAAGCACAAATTCCTGAGAAGAATTAGTACATTCTGCATAATTTATTCTTTATTATTAAGAGAATCTACATGCAACCAATTTCAGTTGCTTTGCAGAATCACAGCACAGTAMAATGTGGCATTCAAGACAATGAGAATTGAATGGCTGGCCTTCTTCTCTTGTTAAAATATCCTCTTTGACCTCTTCCTCAGAGGAGTTCATGTCCCAATTTGCTGCCATCTTCCWCCATGATTGCTATGAAATTCAGTTACACAGTGGACTCTCAGTTGCAAAGCCCTTTGAGGTAAAARATGTAAAAAAGAACTGTTCCTAGCTCCTTATTCCCCTGTTAATGGGTTCAGCCTTAAAGCCTTCCCCAGYGCAGGATGACTGCCTAAAAACAGGATTGAGGAACCTGAAGATCCTGTTTTCACCTAAGTGTGTCCAACAATAAAAACACTGTGAAAAATTAAGTTACCTGAYGTATGAAAAGAATCATCTCTAAATTGACTACCTGTCAATGCTTCCCATGAGGAGTCAGCAAGACTTGAACTGAGCTATACAAAAAGAGCATCTTTCCACATTTCTGTCTGAGCATCTGAAGGCAGGCATGTAAATAACTAGACAAATTCAGCAGTGACTAAGTAGCCTTCCAGATGGCATCTTCTCTTTTGCCACAAGCAAAGAACATTGATATGCTTCTCCAGTTACTTCAAGCTTGCAACGGAAAAAAAGCAAAGTAACTTAATATGAGAAAATTTGCTGGGGTACAAGAAAGTCTTTAATGCCTTCCTGAAGATCTGATACCAAAAAAAGCATTAAAGAACGATGAAATACTGCAGTATCACTGCYTCAAGCAGGCTCCAAACCACTCCCTTCTGCACTGGAAAATGCAGAAGCCATGCCTCAGAGGGGAGTTTTCTTCAAACCATGCAAGCTAATGAGGATCAATCAGAGCCCATTSAAAAAAATGGACTGAGATGTGGATGACTCAGTGCTGCAGAAGCTGTTGTTGGCATTGTGGTTTCTCCCTCAACTGGCAGTAAATGTATTCCTCAGCACAGCAATCAGAGTTCAACGAAGAGTACCCAGTCTACCATTTCAGATGGCAAGTAGRACATACTTCCCCAATTCCCTTAGTCACTAAATACACATAGAAATGYCTCTCAAAATCTGCAGAAATGCAAATGTCAATCCTATTAGTATCCCAACACAATGAATGGTTGTGCAGCTGACTTGTTTGACCTCAAATATCAATGCACAACATTAGTAGAAAAGTTCATATCTATCACTAGCAAGAACATCTTAAACTATAATAAATTACTTTCCCTTCCCCTTTGTAATATATGCCTATTTTAAGTAATCAAAAATAATTCATGTAGAAATGAAGAAGTCTCAATTTGAGTTTATAAATTACTTTCCATACACTGCTAAGCTTAAAGAGACCTGAGATTTATWCAACAGCCAAAAGCCCAAAAATTAGGCCCATCCGATTTAGTCAAATTATGCAAATCAGGATTAGGAGTCTAAACTCTGCCTGTTGTCTCTGGAGTCCTCTTAGACTAATAAAAAGTCATCTTCCCCCTCCCCCATGGAAAGCTCTGCTAAAAGCATGGTTCAGCAAAGCAGGCCTGGCAGGACACCTTCCAGAGTCCATCAGTGCTAGTGCTGTGTCAGCAAAAAGAGTTGCAGCAAAATGATGCAAGACACTTAAGCCTCCCCTGGGACTGAGAGGATTATTTCCCCAGTACTCTCTAACTCTGGGAGCAAGAAGTCAAATTTAAAACAATATTTGCATTCTTTCCTTTAGAGGCATATAATGACCCTTCCTCAAAAGAAGTAAAAAGATTCTGGCCTATTCATTTKATCTGGTTTTGTAAGATACCAGAAKAAAATTCTCTGCCACWGGTTAGGCCAGCAGGAGCATAATCCTGCAGCATAAACCTTGAAGTAAATGTTCATGCTACAGTAAGATCAAATMAACATGCTCTCTGCAGAGATACTCCTAAAGCCCCTCAATCTCTGCATATATGTATACTTATATTTATTGATATATTTATATATATAAATACCTCAGAGTATCCAATGTGAACATGACACCTCTGGTGCCCACTCTCTGCTGTTATGTCTACAAGTCATCAAAAATGCTCGCAACGATCTTGTCTAGGTTTCTCGATGCTCACCCAATACCTATCTGACTCTACCCACAGGAGAGTGTCAGCTTTTTTTTAAGATTCACTGGTCATCCAAAGGGTGTGAAYAAACTCATTTGGCAGAAAGCTGACTCATGACAGAAAAGCCTGAATCCAACAAATTCAGAGACCAAAGGAAAAAAAAAATCCTTTATTTGCCTTCTAACTAACAGCTTACTTGGACAATAATTTTCTGCAGTCAAAATGTTCAGACTCCTGCTAACAAATCTGAAGTAAAGAATTTCTGGCATCAATTATCATCATGGCAATGAACTCACACTCTCAGTCCTTTAAGTAGCACACAAAAAATTTTGATAGGAGGGGAATCACTGCATGAATAGCCAGATTGGAGACTGTGTGATGGATACGGTTTGCCAGATATAATTAAGTAGTATCTTTCTGACWCAATTTAAAGCCAATGGAGAAGATTATGGTATCAAGCCAATTTAGATGAAATAATTATATTATATCAAGGTAAATGAAAATGCCYCAGCTGCCCTGAATCTACACAAGATGGGTTTAAATACCAGAGATCAGAATGGCACAGGAGAGGCATAAGTATGAACCAGAATAAACAGAGGTCAAGCAGGCAAGTAAAGAAGGAGATGCACACGCACACAGATGGAGAAAAGGAGTGGAGAGAGACAGAAAGTACCTGGAAAGCTGGGAGTGCGCCAGTCCCTGGGTTATACAGGCATCGCAGCGAGGGCATGCTGTCCGCCAGGCTGGAGCAGCCCAGCCACAGAGATCTGGGCATAGAGCACTGCAGAGAAAGGACAACTATGAGATGGGACTGTATGAGACAGGATGGCACAGATTACAGGAACTTTTAAGGCTTAGCCAAATGGCATCAACAACTGCACCTGGCCTTAAAAACTGAGACCTGTTTAGGAGAGCACTAACTGCTGAAGCATCTTCTCCTTGAGAGAAGCTTTACAGATGTCATAGTAGCAAGACAAAGGCACTATGGATCGAGAAAGTAAATTTTTAATCAATTTTCTACACCAATGTGTTGAGTTTTCCCAGTAATAAGAAGTTTCTTTCCAATTAATCAGACCTCTTCTCCATCCACAGCAACACTCCAGGCAGAACACAAGGCAMTTTTGCAAGGAAAGCAGAAAAGTAAATGACAACTTTTACGTGTAATACTTGCAGGGAAAAAAAAAAGGCTTGTGTTTTGTTTGTAAAGGGGATAAAAGGAAAACCCTGTGATCCAAGGTGAATAGGAAGTTGGTGACACTTTATAGGAGTTTCATGTTTCTGCTTGCCTTGTTGTTTGCTAAATGAAATACAATTGTTATAACAAATTGATTCAGTTCCTGCAAACAGAAATACAAAAAAGGAGCCAAAGCRGCCAATCAAGGAAAATACTAGCCATTTTGATAGTTAAAGCCATTACCCCTTGAAATAGAGAGCYGCTTATTCATTTTACACCACTACTATTAAATTTAGGGATGCATTATGATAGCAATTGCTTTTACCAGACACAGAGTTTTTGATGCCATAAGCACTACTGCATTTGTCTAATTACTGGCAAGGCAGGAAAAAACAAGTGTATTTTAAATTGGCATATAGCCATGAAAACTGAAGGATGTGATAGATTAGCTGCTAGAGATTTTAAACCCTCATACTCTTCTTTTTTGCAATCCTGCCCCCGTCTTTTTTTTTTTTTTTAAATGGGGGGAGGGTACGGAAATTTGAGTGGAAAGGGCAGCTGGAATGGGTATGAAATGACAGCTGCCTTCTGAGCCACTGTTTCTTCCTGCTCTTGAGAGGGTTAGAAAACCTTGCGCAATCTTGCACTAAAAGAGTATGTAACAGCAATATAACCCATCTTTGAATGAGCAGAAAGGTGATSACCAACATCCATGATCTGGTCCTGTGCAGACAGACGCAGAGATTAACCCTGTCTGTCACCATGTTCTTTGCCGTACTTTGTGGCAATTTACACTGCTGTTCCAGAAATAGTATTAAAAGACTGCTGGGGAATATAACTTAACAGATGTGTTCTCATTAGAAGTTTACAATACCTTAAAATAAATTCCTTACCGCATTTTCATTAAAAAACAAAACCCAAACAAACAACTCTTYACTTTACAAAGATACTGAAACACARGAATTTGAGTACTTCATAGTATTACATGTCACACGAATTTGTATGTAATTCCCCTCCTGAAGCCAAAAAAATTAGAGCCGTAATATTACAACAAGCTACAAAAGTGAGCCTACTTTCTTGTCTGCGATCCTAACCTCCCAAACACTCCCACACACAAAAAACCTTCCAAATGCMAGCAATCTTTTCTTTGCCATGTAATATGTATCACTACAGCTACTGTAGTGAAAGCTGTTGTGACGATCAGTATTTAAAAAAAAATATTCACACATGAAATGGACACACATGGTTAAGAATTTCACCAATTTAATTTACCTAAATCAAAGCCRTTTATTATTCTCTAAGAATGTCACTGTAACAAAGAGGATTCACTGCACGGTGATTCTGATGATGCAGAGCAAATTTACTAGGTAAACATCAGCTGCTTACCATTACCCATCCCAGGATTCATAACATAATAAAAAYAAATATGGGATGATATTTTTCTTTCTTCATACAGAGTTATCCAAGAGTTGCAACTATCGTTTATTCCATATTCTCAAACTTACTGATCCCTTGGGTTGGCTCAAGTTTTCATGCTGTGATAGTGAACKCAAAGAACTGACTGCCATTAAAACTGACTGACAAGAAAAAAAAAGAAGTTACTTTAAATATTTGTACTGACTGAAGCATAGAAAGGTACAGAGACAGGAAAAATGAGGAGTGCTCTGTCAGTGCAAAGGCAAGCTTATGTTGACTCAAAGTTTATGTGAGATTATGGCTCAAGTCACAGTCATTACAGTCGGCGGGTAGGGCACTCTATTGTGCCAGGGAACTTACAAGGCAATGAAATGTCTTCCTCTGAAATTGCCACAATAACAAAGGAAAACACTGAAGAGCTATTCTGCAGGGCTCTCTGCACCTACAGAGGATATCATTCCTCACCCATGCACTCTTGCTGCTTAGTACTGTTCCAGAATTAGGAAGTATAAAGTAAAAAATTAACAACAACCTGAGATGATTTCTAAATCTGCTCCAGTAAATAACCAAATCTACATTAATGATACAGTTCTATTACCTATCTTAAAAATATAAGCGTGAAGTTGCGCAGTGTGGAAGCAAGTGTCATTCCCATACKTGCCTTTTACCTATTGAAGGAAGCAGAGACTCTAAATTACTGTTGGTGACTGAAAGAGGTTTATTCACAAGCCTGAACAAAAGGCCCCAGGTGCTTCAATAGAAACAGCTTGTGTGTAAATCAGATGAGTGACCCAACAGAACAACTTCATTTAGAGACTGATCTCTGAAAAATCTCAACAGCCTCTATCCCCATGCACTGAGCAAGCCACGTGTCAAACACTCACTTTTGTACTGTCAGCTCCACAAACAAGGGACTGGCCTCAATGTTCATGACTTGAAAGCTGACTGACAAAATCCTCTCCTGAACTCAAGTCAATCTACATCGATTCATCAAAACAAAGATACAGATGCACAGTGCTTGGACTACAGCCAAATAGGAATGCTGGTATTGCTTGCTAAGTGCTGGGCCAGGATGCAGCAATCTCTTTACTTTCCTAACTCCCAGTTGCATTAATACATTGGATGTCTGCATAACTTTCAGATCCAGAGAGGCAAAGCTTTTTATTTAGAAAAGCTAAGCATCTTTAATACATATTGAGTGGCATAAAATAGGGAATTATTTGATGAAAAACCCAATTTCTTTTTCCAATTGATTTTAAAATCCCACTCCCTGAACTCTGAAATGTATTTTACCACTAAATAAATACAGGGAGTATAGTTTCAAACAAGACCAGCATCTTCCTTCTGACAGAGGCTAGTTCCAGCTGCTCCTCTGGTCATTAAAATGGGTTTGCCTTATTTTCATTTAAAATAGGCTAGAAGCATTCACAGCCACTGCCCGAGCTGAGTGGACAGTAACTATGAGATGAAGGGAAGATGTATTTTRACCTATTCAATTATTCTTGTAACTATATTACAAGAACATTTTTTGACTACATCAGATGTTCTGCCTCTAATAGTTTACCCTCTTTTCCAATTATCTGATGTCCTAAAGACAAATTTCAATACACACTCAATGGCTAAATTTTTGCCACTGCTAAAAATTGGTTATTTACTTTATTTGCTATTGCATTATAAGATTATACATTACCATTTCAGACTGGATTTTTTTTATCAAATTTGTTCTTTTCTAGTCCTTCAGCAAATACAATATACTAGGGGTAACTAACACAGTTTTAGTAAATTGTGTTACAGGTCAGAAATATATCACCTTGTCCTGTAAAACTAAGTGGCTGTACATGGGGAAAAAAGTTCTTGGACTGCTACAATTCAGAACTATAGTGCACAGGTAKGAAAGCACAAACGGACTATACTGAGCTCACAGTAAAACAAGAATGACCAAAAKAAAATCAGACAATAGCTGAAGGATATTTTCTTTATAATCACTTCAGAGAAATTAATTAGACAATAGTACAGAMTGACTGTCTTTAATTGTGGCACATTTTAACACAGTGAGGTATTACCTACTACCCCTGCATGAACCCTGTACTGACCTTTATGATAACCTGTGCACTTAAAACACCTTTGATTGACAGGTGGCCTAATATATTTTTGTACAGCTTCACAAGTTAGTGACAAAGCCAAAGAGGAAATCCTTTTTTTTTCCCCAGGGCTGGTGTTTGGTCTACTGTACATAATATTAATTTCAGATGCTACCCACAGCTATTTTAGTCCTTTCCGAATTCAGAATTATTTCTGCTCCAATACAGCATCCAGTGCTTTACGCAGGTGAATTCTAAAGATAAGCCAATAACAATTTCTAAATATTACAAAAACCAGGACAAAAAGGGAAAAAAGGTCCTAGAATTTCTACCACCCAAACTGTAGCAGCTAAAACATAAGGGTACTCTGAAGAGTATTAAAAGTATATAAACCAGATATGTGCCTGATATGAGGAAATAGATTATTTCCCCACTTCTTTTTTTCGTCAATTCAGAAAGCAAATATGGGATGGCTGGCAAGAACAATCCTACCTGAAAGTCTCTTTCACACTATTGTTTCCTGCATACTCTATAAAATCTACTTCTCAGGAAACATGCCTTAGGAATTTTAATCCTTTATCAAACACATGCTGAGTTGTTACCAAGATTCCTAATATTCGGAATTATTTTTATCATATACCACAAAAAATGGAGAACAAACCCCAATACCTTTCAATCTCACTCAATTCCTCTAATACTGTTTTTGGCCACACAGTTAACTAAGCCAATACCAAAAATACAACACACATCACTTCCACATTGTGTCCAGTCTGCACTATTCCTGTCACCGCAGAATGCAATACATTGCAYGAAAAGTATCAGATAAGGCAGCTGCTATTTACATCACAAATGTTGGTCTTATGAAACTCAGTAACAATTCCAGAACTTTACTTCTGGCTAAAAAGTGATTTTGGATCCTTTCTTTGGTCCACTTATCATTCTTTTAACCTCTCACACACACACACAAATGAAAGGTGTCTCTTATTTTTCCCTCTACCGTTCTGAGAGGTGTTTTCTGATTAAATATATATAAATATAAGAAGAAAATATTCCCAGTGCAACTTGTATCTTTTCACAATTAAAAAACCTCACATACATATTTCACTTCTTAGCTTTGGTAGCTCTTCTTATGTGAAAAAAGTATATAAYAAAAATTTTTAAAAACCTGTGAAAATGGAATGAGAATATTCTTTTATTATTTATTTTAGTAGATTTTGTTGGGCTTATTTTTTTTCTTTTCCCCCATCCCAACGATGGATACAAGGCATACTAAATACATAATTACATGAGAGAGTCACACAGCTTTCAAAGGAGCCATTCGAGTGAATTGTGTAAATAATATGCCTTTAAAAACCCTAACATATGAATACAGATTTACCAGTTATGAAGTAGTTATATACCTGAGAGACAACAATATGCATTTAAAAAAAAATTCTGCCCAATTATGAACTTACCAAGGAGACTAGCATGTCTCAGAGCAAATTAATACTTTTACAACTTTTGGAGAAAGTTTTTTGCCTGTTTTCATTTGAAAACAAGAAAAAAATTAAAAGCTGTAAGTCTTAATTAAGACCAAAACATAATGGTCAAAGCCACACGGTTAAAATTTGCACTTCCTTGCACCCCAGACTAGTTTTCCACACTTAAAATCAGATACTTCTGATTTTGTCACTGGCAGTTTTTCTTGAAAGTCTTTTCACAGTAAAAAAAAAAGATTTATAAAAATAAAGAGGAYACTGTAGTAATCCTTGGAGTGTGACCATGGGAAGGATCTCACAGGGCTCAACTAGCCCTCCATCAGCTCTTCTAGCTGCACATATTGCACCAGAATTGTGAAGGGCCAGATGTGGTTGCTGTCACAGCCACGGCTTTGCACAATTCCTCACCCTCTATTACATTCAGACACCTTGGTCACACTTCCACAAGCATGTATGGGGATGATTCAAAGTGGTTTGTGCTCCTGTTTTGCCATAAAATAAGCTGAGCTATCTCATTAAATACCCTTGGACTATTTTTCACAAAGTGCAAATCAAGCAAACCAACATTTCACTTTGGGAAAGTCGAGCGTATGTTTCTGGGACAACTAGGGTCTGACTACCAAACAATTAGGTCTCACAAATCAGAGGCTGAAACATGCTCTTAGGATTCAATTATAACACTCTTCTTAGATTCCAAACATAGGTAATACTGGATTTCTTACGCTAGTACAGATCACTGACTTCAGTGCAGCAGTTTTCCCCTTCACCCTCAGGGTGTTACTACATTCTGCCAGCTTTGCTGTGCACAGAGAGCTCCAACTGCTGTAAAGAGTTCCTTTTCCTTCAGCCTCCCACTTTGTGTGTAATTGCTCAGTAAATTTTCCTTAACATACATATTATGCAAACTCTTCTCTAATCTTCTGGTAACTCCCTAGCTAACAGTAACTTTTTACAAGATATTCCAGTTCATTAACTACTTTTAAATATCAAAGATAAGACACATGRAAAAGGATTTATGTATTCAGATTATCCAAATAGTAACTTACCTGAGTGGGATCTGGGAGGATCAAATCACAACTTTTAGGTAAATGTTTGTGAAGAAATGTTTTCCCCAGAAAGTGGTTACTGGAGCTCAACCTCTGTGATTTCAAGTCAACAGAAATTACACGCCCCAGCAAGGGACCAACTTCCATCTATAAGGAGTACAAGATCCTCAGTTGCCAAGTGCTTGAGGGAACTCGTATGGATCACATCTGAACTAGACAATACTAATGTTTTCATAATTATAGCTTTTAATGCATGAAGCTGATAAATCTAAACCAGTGCAGCTGCAGAACTTTAAGATTCAGGTGCCGTACCCTTCTTTAAGGAGTAAAACATGCAGAGACTTGTGTGTGCTTCTTTAAACAACACCAAAGATGGCAGTGCTAAAAACATGCCCTACACAAACTTACTAAGAGCAATCTCACCAGGGTTTAAAGCATGAAACTATGTGGAGGCTTAAAATGGAGATCTTACATGACTAAGTGCACTTGGCTGTTTGGTAAGCAAGAAAACATAGGTGCTACTAAACTCCATCATATCTGATGATCTTAGAGGCATCTTCCAAACTTAATGAATCTRTAATTCTGTGTCCAAAGCCTGATGAATTCCAACCAGTTTAAAGCATCATTAAAAATTCTTTGACTAGGCATTCCATATGAGATTGGGCAGAGTAACAGGGCATCCTAAGGAATGGATCATTTCTAGAACTTCTATCTCTATTTTCATGACACAAACTGCAGAGAAAAAACCTCCATTGGAGGACATGAAACAGAAGTTTCATTAGATTTTTCCCTCATCTCTAGTTTTATTTAATTCCATAAAATCTCTCAGTTATTGTTATGCACCTACCACACAAAACTGTTTCAAGGATAACTGATATGTCTGCATAGCACTTTGAGGACATAAAGTACTATATGAGTGCCAAGTATTAATAAATGAACTGCAGAAAGAAATTTTATTTCGACTTTCTACCCAAGGAGCTARTATCTGAATTTTAAAAAAGCATATGGATCAATCAAAAATAGAATAGATGTTTTAGAAATTAAGAAGATGCTAAATGACAAAATTACAAAACGAAAATATTTCCAGAATCATTGCATTTTTTTCTCTCAGGAAAGTGCAGTTCTAGAAGAATCCTGTTCTCCCCACAGTCCTGGTTTTTACACTCTCTTTTCCAGCTGACTTGACTGAAGTGCAGGCCATTAATATCTGAAGTGCCTTGTTTTGATTATACTGGCCTTTGCTGGTACCAATCTAGTTAAGGTATCACCAAGAATTTCCAGCATAAAACACATTTACAGGTTTATAACTTGGCTTTAAAAATTCTACTACAAAAAGACAGTGGGAGGCTGAAAGGCTTAGAYGAGTGCATTATATTACATATCCTATGTGATGCATACTTGCTCACAATGCTATGAAAAAGGGAGGGATTAGCTTTAACTCTGAATTACCATGTTTCAGAAGCCACCTAAAATGATTCTTTTACTTCCCTGTTTATGTATTCAAAATAATGTTTTGTAAATGTTTCAGCTAATTAGTTGCCCACTTCAATAGTCTGGCTTAAATTACAGAAAGTGTCCATATAATACAGGAATTAGAATGTCATGTCTGTTTACTGTATTTTTATGCAAACATTCCCTCCCTTTCTCCCTTCAGAAGCCCATTGAGGCTCATCTTCAAAGGGTCAACGTCTAGGTGATGGGATGTTACAAATAGCTGGCAGGTCAAAAGCTTAAATGAAGATCAAGGCTGAATAAACAAACTGTAGGTGTTTACCTTTCTGTAAAAAATAAACAGGAAACAGCTACAGTAAAGAGAACAGTGCAGTTTACTTAAAATGCTAGTCTTAAAGCAACATGTTTTTCTGGCCATTRGTACTATATTTCCTCTAGCCCACATAAGAACACAACACAGCTCTCCACTGCAGCACAGCAACATTAACTATAAAACCTGCCATTAAAGGGCAGAGGGTAATGGCATCAGTGTGGGCAACCCATGCTCAGGTGGTGTTCAACTATTATCTCCAGTTTAAGTAGGCTGAAAATACGCAAATCCAGCCAGCACTGGTTTTAGATGAAATTGTCAGTTTTATGGATATTTATAGCATGTGTCCAGTCTTGCAGAACTCCATCTTCCTCCAYCTAATCTGTAATATAAACTGTTTTTAGTCCACATTAATACAAATTTGTCACTGGGATACTTCTCATATTCTGTGTAAGTCAGGCAGTGGATCAATACTCAGCCATGCTGAGGAAAAAAAAAATCATTAAGTTAGGATCCTGTTAAAAATACAGACAACAGGAGAATAAACCTTACGCACAGCCCCCATTCCATCTGGATGCATAAGGAGATTATACTTTTACATACATCAAAAGTGTCTTTTCAATGCATAGTTTTAAAGAATCCTACAGGTAGTACCTTTGATAGATATCCTATACCAAATCARTATCACCTGAAAAAAATTTAACCTCTCTGCTTCTCATGAAAGCTCCTCCCAAGTTTTGCATCAATCGCCTTACCCTTACACTTCCTGTGGTGAAATCACAGCACGAAACYGAAATAGCAAAGCTATTTCCACGACAGTATCTGGTGATGACAAGCATAGGTTGTAASTTCTCCTTAGATCGAAGAATAAGACAATTGAGACAGACATTAGACCCAATATCAATAAACTAAAAATCAAAAAAAAAGCATGCTTACAAAAATTTATTTTTTTTTAAAGTTGAAGTTCTTCTATTATTTGAAGTTGCCTAATGTAAAGCCTCCTTGGAAATTCTACTGTGCATTTTAGGTTTTTTAGCCCCTCGACATTTTTCAGAGTCCAAAAAGCATATATCCCACTTGCATCGGAGTACTCTTAATGTAAGGCTGGTCTGTTTGCCTCCAAAGTAAATGGAAAACACAACAGCCACACAATCCTCTTCCTTTTGTTCTCCCAACCCACATAAGAAACAGAAACCAATGCCATGCCCCATAGGTCAACAAACTTGAGCTCTGTGAGACAATAATTGCAGAGTTGAGATTCCTTTGAGACACCTTGCCTCCGGCTCAGCAAAGTTTAAATCAAGAAAACATAAGCCTCAGTGTCCCAACTGACCTTCACTAGTGTGAACTTGGAGAGAGAGAGAGAAATAGTCTCTCAGAAAGAAGCTCCAAAGCACACTTCAACCTTTGCAGCACATCATTCATTCACAGAAATGGTTTGCAAATGTAAGACTCAGTGTCCATCTTGTTACAGGTGTTTAAGCTCTGCTCAGTTTCACAGAAGTCAGTCTAAGTTGACAGCAGTAAGCAACTTACACAAGCAAGTTACTACTTACTGCTGTTAGGACAGTGACACAAGACTGGAGACAATGAAGCCCATCCTGTTAGCACCTTCAATGAAGCTCTCATATTTAAAGGGAATTTGCTGCTGCAGCTTTTCATTCTCACACTCTGCTCAAGTGACTTGGCTCTTTGTTTCTGTTGGGCTCACAGTACCACAGATCACTTCACCACCATGTTTCGTCATTTCACAACTGCAGTTGCCATGACAACAGGATGCAGCTTATCTGTGCTGTTTTCATWTTTCCAGGTTTGTTGCCATAACAACACATTGTGGCTTTCTACAAAAACAGCAACTTTAAGCCATGTATTATCAAGGACGCAAGATTCATTATGTATGTATGTTCACCAAAGACAAGATCTGTACAGGCCATTTGTAAATTAAGCTATTTTTTCTGAAGGGGGATTTTTCACTCACAAAAGTGAAAAGCTGACAGCAATTGCTAGAGGCAGACTGCTGAGACATCTAAAGCCTGGCCTTTAATAATAGCCAGAGTAATATAGCACTAGGCCACTTCCGAGTGGGGACTCCCCACAGTGTCAGACTGTGTCAAACTGCACAATTGTTATGTGATGTGAGTAAGTGTCTATACTTGATTCACCAAGGCAGATCTGAATTAGATGCTAGATGCAATTCTCTTGAGTTTTAACCCAGTGGCCTTCCCATTATTACCAGCATCACCACCATGCAGCTTTGTGTTCGAAGGCCCATTTTAATTCTGTAATTCAAGCTGTTGTTGTAGATTTGTTCTCAGACTCTGACCCTCTTTGCTTCCAGGTGACTGCATTTTGAACTTTTATTTACAGGAAGTGCACATTCATCAGACTGGTGAGAAAATGTTATACAAACACAGCATGCATRAACACAAAACAGTGATGGCTATGAGGGGTATCAGCTAACATGGCACTGTAACTTCATTACACCCTCATTTATGTACTTCACTAATGAGACAAGCACAGGTGTCCAACACGGTCCCTCACATGAGATGAATAACAATAATACAGTCCAACCTGCTTTAGCCATGCTTGGTATCCAGAAGATATAAGTTGGAATCCATCTTTTGGCATGTGTATTCGGGGCTAGGAGAGAATAGACATAAGAGAGACCTCCTTTTACACTGGGACCTAGCTAACCTAAGTCTAAATTCTGGAGCATTTTAAACAATGCAGATTTTTTAAACCACGTATGAAGGTTTAGTCCCCAGGTTAGTTCTTGTTTATTGCTCTGATATCAGCTGCTTTAAGAACACTTTATTTAAAAAGGTTACCATTATGTTTTCCACCATTTCACATTTCAATTCAGTATATACAGGTATTTTTTTTTTTAAATTTCCACAAAAATCCACTTGGATAAGCACAGCCTCTGTGGTGGGCACAATAGCAAAGACTAATGATCATTAATGCTTTTGACACTACATAAAGCAGATGGTGTCAAAACAGCAGCAGTCAAGCTATGAATGTTTTCACAGTCACCATTCTCAACAYAGTCAGACCAGACACTGGACAACATGAAGAGATCACAGAAAATTCCAGAAGAGGTGCAGCCTTAATACCAGGGTAGCAGGAAACTATACTCACACACAGCCATAAATTATGCCTTAATTCAACAGACAAACATAATCTCCTCCCCATTTACTGTTTTCATGGTTTATTGGGTTGAAGGAAAGGCAAGACATCCAATTGCTCTAGAAGCACAAAACATACAAAGTATAACTTACAGCTAAGAAAAGGTATGCAACAAAACCCAAAACACTGCCTGGCAGGATATTAATTTGCCGTTCAAAGATACTGTCACAGTCAAATGGATTCAAGCGTTCCCCATTCCCCCTCCCCCCAAAAAAGGAGATGCTTAGAAATTAAAATCACATCTAAGAAACCAGACCAGACAGGACATCCACATACAACAAGTCCAGAGTCTGTCTTACTCCTGGAAACTACTTCACAATCCCTTTATTAATTCACAGTACTTCCCCTCCAAATCAGATCTGTGCCCCTACCACTCCTCCTCAGAAGGCTGSAAAAAAGCTTTCTCATTTTCAGAAAGGCTCTGTTGAAGGTGAGTTTACTCTTCATTTGTTCTTGAGTCAACACAATAYTTAGTTTGTACAAACTGCATCCACTTTGGTACTCGTAACACCAAAAAATACAATTCTTTGGAGAGAAAAAATGTGTTAGAGCTGAATGACAAACCTTCACACCTATGGTGGGTAGTCCAGCCTTAGAATTTGAAAATAAAATAAGAACTAGAATAGGCTAAAATCTTTGTCTCTAAAGAGAAGTACACATTCAGGATTTTACWTTATACTTTGAGTACTAGTTATTTTTGCCCCTCTCCAGTTTGAATTTAAATCCTCCTAAATCTTTCAAAGCAGTAGTAAGATTATGCCCTGGTGTCCCAGCCAATGATCTCAGTTGAACATGAATTTTAATAACCGCCATTTTGCTGATAAATTAAAAGTCAAGTATATCTGGTTACTGGATTCATCTGCTGTGTTTGGACTTGCAATGCTTAACACATTAACAAACTGTGCTTTTAGGAGACTTCTCACACAGCTAGAAGCATMATCCTCCAAGACCTAATCCTTCCTTCAGCACTAACATCATGGGTGGCTAGTCTCTCTACGACTGTAAAATGAGGACAACACTCATTTAACCCACCTCACAGGTTTGCTGAGAGGAGCTGCTGATATTTCTGTGTGCTTTGGAAATGGAAGAAAATATATGAAGTGCTTTATATCTAGCAAGAACACAACAGAAACGCACATTTTACATCCGGCTCAAGTGCTACAGTTGCCTTTTCAAAGTAACACAGGGCAGTATGTATCTATCCAGGAAAAGAAAGCCCTCATAAAAAAAAGCAGAAATAACAATCTTTTGAAATCACAGTGTCAGAAGTAGAGAGTCCTGAATACCAGTCTCAGATGTGCCCAACTTCACACAACAAATTGTGAAAAATTACTTCATTTCTTCCTGTTTCTGTCACCTAACCTACAAATTAAAGGATAACAGTCAAGCTCTTCAGACCAGCRAGCTGCTTAACATTTGCTAGTCCATCAGTCCAGAGTAGTTTGAATAACTGATTTAAGACACTGACTTAAACCATTTAATTTTAAGACCCTGGTCCTGTAAATATGTCAGTGTATTAACAGTTCTGTTGCCACCAACAGGATTACTCCTAAGCAGAAGTGTTTCCAATATCAAAGATAACACTGTATTTCCATTTAGACAATTCTTATCAGCACGATTTTTTGTGAAAGTGAAGTTGCTTGAGTATTAYAAAAAAAGCAATCAGGACTTTTAGCAGATTAGCAGCTACTGTAAACTCAATTTATTTTTCAACGCTGGCAAGTTAAACATAAYAGTAGGAGAAACTAAGACACATCACTCATCCCTCAATACTGTATTTGCAAAATCCTCTCAATGCGGTATGTCTCCTCTGTATTTGATAAACCTATTCTTATCTAAGAAGAAATGAGACTACACGGAAGAGAAGCAAATTTTACCAGTATGAGATGTGTGTGTCACTACCCACATCCTGCTGCTTAAGCCATTAAAGTGGGGTATTTGTACAAGTGAGCCCCSATTCACATCAAATCAAGCACAACAGAAAACATAATTTAATTAAAATTTCACAGATTGTCCACTGGCTAAACTTTTATGAACAATCTCCCAAATTCTGAATTTCTGTGGTTCTCCAAGGAACACTGTAAATGATACCTAGRAACGCATTCTTCAGCAGAGGAAGGCAATTAAAGTAGAACATCTGGTTAAAATATTTTGATTTGCAGTATCCCAGTGACAGTAGAAAGGACTACAAAAGGACTRTCAATTTAAAAAAATAAAATTAAATTAAATTGTTCCTCTTCCCCCCAGCCTCAAAAAGACAAAAACCTGTCTTTTTTTGCAAACTGTATTAATCTATCAATCAACACTAAAATCTTCCATTTTTATCATCCATTCAAAGCAATTCCACCAGCAGTACAATTAACTGCCCAGCAAGACCTACTAATTTTTGTATTTTCATGCAGACACATCGTTTATGCTYATAGTTCAATACCATTCATAAGCACAGTATTTTCTCTCAGCATCTGCTCCAGCATTTTCCATGACTGRAAAGTCATGCTTTCTAGGGGAAATACTGCTAAGGGAATTTTGCTCTCTTTTTCAATAGCATCGCCAGCGAGTGCTTTCCTCAAAAAGTAATTCTGAAAGCACTATAACTGCTAATTTCTATCTATGCTATTTTGCTAATATTTCACATTTTAATTTAGGTGAGTGATTAATTAATAATATAACCTAGTCTACCTCCTTTCCCAAGACATTCACATTTATGATTGAGGCCTTCCTTTAAAAATGAGCCTTCCATTACCACAGATGGCTTATTCCACAACCATCAGCACAACTAACAGTTCTGAAATGCAATTTTACTCTGTATGAAATCTTTAGTCTCTCTAGTCTTTCTGGTGTCCACTGAACTTGTTATCTATACATTAGCCATAYATTAAAATTATTATATATATTGCAACTGTCTAAAACTGAGTAGCCAAAATAGCTTWCTTTGCTCATCTCTTTGTCTGCAACCCCTGGCTTTTTTCCTTTAGTAACCTATTCTACCATTTTCAATCCATGTGATTTCTGCAGTCCCTAGCAAGGCCCAGAACAACTGAATGATTTTTGAGAACAAGTCAGTAATTTAAAATTCTGWGGTACCCTCTCCACTTCTCTACAAAGGCTGATTTTCAGAGGACATTTAATTACAGGCCTGAGTTCCTATTTTCTAAGCCTAAACACAACCCCTGAAGGCTTACAAGATTTGAGTCACAGCTGGAGCTGTGGTTACTATACAGTTTAAATATCAGCCTCTTTACTGTGCAATTTGTTTCGAAAATCAAATCAGATGCTGTGTCATAAACAAGTGCTAATTAAGTACTGAACGGAAATTGGGCTTTTTTGTGCAAGAAGGGTTCTTAAATATCTGCATCTTCACTTCCATAGAAAGGATAAATACGTCAGGAATGATAATTATAAAAGGAAACCTACTATAGTACTTCCAAGGCAGTACTGCTGCCTCTGCATTTCATCTGCTTCCATGTAAGAAGAAATGGGGGGGGGGGGGGGGGGGGGGGAAGCTGAGACTTGTATGAAATATATACATACTAAGGATCTTATTAATCTGATCATATCACCCGTAATGCTTCCTTTTCCCTCCGAGAAGACATTCACTCTGGGTTTCCATCACATASGATTTAAACAAGCAAACTAAACCCATCTCTCTTTCTCACTGCAAGCAATAATGAAGGTACTTATACTACCACTTCTTTTGAGTCATGATCTACACCCAGTATTTATTTGACAATAGCAYTGAATTCATTAGATATAACACCTTGTTTGATAAATATCAAGTGAAGAACAGGAATAATGCATTTTAATACTCAGAAGGTTGCCTCTGAGTAACAATATTCATGACTCCATTAACTAACAGGCTCTCGGCTACAAAGGCAGAATTAGATCTGTCAGTCACTGACAYGGAAGGGCATGGCCAGTTGCACTGAAGATTGTCCAGTTGAGATGACTTCCACAGCAAAGGAAAGTATCCCCTGTGGCCTAGAACTTGTAATGAGTTTGCATCCATTACAGCAATAAACTGAATTCCTATTACACAATATACAACTTCATGGCCCAAACAGATCCCTGACTCTACTGCCCAAAGCAATACTCAAAATAAGGCACAGTTAGATCTGTAGACTTTAATTCCACAAAACCAAACACATGATTTCAAAATCTTTCATTGCTACTAGGAGAAAAACCCATGAACTCTCTGATCCTAAAACCATGAGTTGCCAATATTTAAGTGTGCCCTTTGTGAGATTTTGTAGAAASAATGAACAAACACTAAGTCAGCTGACTGTCAGGTCTCACAGTTTGATACAAACTCCTTCAGAAGGACACAGCACTCTCGAACAGTAGGTTCTGACTGCCTGCGAACTTAATGAGTTCACCGCACGTGGTGAACATGGCTACTCCAGTTCTTTAATGAATCTGCCTCAGTTTGTCGACTGAGATCTGCTCAAAACCAACTCCCACTGGAGAGTGCCTATTTATACTCCTTGACAGATAAATAGATGCAAGGTTTTTTTATATCCTGCAAGAGCAGCAGCAACCAGGTAAACTACTTTAGTAACATGAAACACCTGGATATCTTCTTTAGGGCTCACAAAAATACTAAGCTACAGTAYTGAAAACTAAATGGAGACCCATGACAGCACTCCATTAATCTCTGAACAAAGTAACAGCAAGATCCACAAACATGCTTACTCTAGCAGTGTGGAGATCCTCTTTGTGCCCATGYTTGACTTCACAACCATTTGACATTTTAAGTATAAAATTCAAGTGCTATATCCAGCTTCTTTCAAGACTGCAAGATCTGTGGCAAAGAGAAGCTCCATTTCTCATGCAACTTTCTGAATTTGTGCCAGGTAAGTATCCAACAAAAAACAGTGACATTCAAASTGCAAGCATTATGTATAAAACAGCAGCTGGAAGCTTGTCCAGAGATCAATAAAATGAAGTTKCTGCCTTCCAAGTATCTTGTCTCTTTTTTTCTAAGTCTATAGAAAAGTCAGAAAGCTCACCTGGATTCTAATTTTTCACTGAAATTCAAAGTGTGAGGAACAAAAGCTCCTGTACTTAAAAAAAACATACAGCCAAGGTAAAGAAAATTAAGTTTGGAAAACTACTATCTCCATAATCAGCATAAGAACCTACAAAGTTAACCTTCACCTTCTCAATCTCCTGCTGAATTTTAGGTAGCAGACAAAAAAAGCACACAGGGGAGATGGGTKACAGGTCTGTGCCTGCTATCCTGAAAGGAAATCTGCAGTTCACACWTTAAGCAGACAAATCTGTAAAAGGAATACCATTTTTTTCTAAAGAGRAGGAAACACTTTCAAGACCAGACTCCCACATTCAACCACATTTTCTGCTTAGCTACTGAGCCGTTGTCTTCTGAGAAGGCTCCAGCACTCCTCAAACATTTTCCTGTTCAATAAAGTAACCAAAACACTTCCTTTTTGGGGGAATGGCCATTCTGTCCCAATACATTTCCCTTCMAAAGCATTCTGCAACAATTACAATGCAGGACCTTTTCACCCATCRGAAGTAACTTGGAATCCATAACTAATTGCCTCAAGAACTTACCAAAATACATTAAATTTCTTTTCCTTATGTTAATTCCCTGTACCAAGTTCAGCTCCATGACAGTTCTCAACTCCTGGCACAGGATGCAAACCTGTGCAAGCCTTTGCTTGGCTTAACTAGAGCAAACTCCTCCTTCAACCAAGAACCTCCAAAGCATCACCTGCAGTCTTGAAGGACTACAATGCCAAGATSAAGTAGGGGTAACAGCAGCAGCTGAAGACCCTGGTAGCATCCTCATGTGGGACAACCACCTGTAATTCTACCCAGAACAAATCCAAAACATTGCAGAAATGACTGGCCAAAAAAAGAAAAAAATCAAACCTAAAAATCCAAAAATCAAGCAGTATGACCTGTTGCCCAAGAAAGAAAATCTACTGAGACTGAGTACTGACAACTATTGCCAAAATGAAGCAGTCACCATGGGAAGCTAAGTAAATCTACTCCCAATTTAGAACAAATGAGAATTAGTGCTAGACTAACCAAATCTTCTTCTTTAAGAAGATCATTCAAGTCCAGACAAATTACAAGTAGTTAAGCATTCGACAGATGACAAATAGGAAGTTACTAGTTAAAATGAAGAGGATTAGGATTAATACCAGAATTATAAGGATAAAAAACTAAAAATGGTAGAGCATCACAGGCAATTTTGAAAAAAGAATCATCAAGCTGTACAGAGAATGATCCTTATTGAAATCTATTATTAGTGTTGAAATTAATGTTAAATATGTTCAATAATGGCTAAAAAAATCCCAAGAATTACTGATGCGCTAATGAAATAAAAGAGACATCATAAATATATAGGAAAGACCATCTTGAAGATTTGGTAACAGAACTGACACATGATGCATATAAATCAAGAAGTTACATTATTTCCATTATAAATTAGGAACACAGGAAGAGGGAAAGAGGCCCTGGGATACGTTAGTCATTAGATAATGATGCCTCACCCACAAGATGTAGCCCTGGAAATGCAAATACTACTACAGAATATTGTATAAAGTAAAAAATTCCCAGAAGAGAGGAATTAGGATTACTGCTAGCATAAGGAATCCATAAAATATTTCCTGGAATGTTCTATATAGCTCTGGTCATTCATGTTTCAGGGAGACTAATCAAATTCTGCAGCTGTTTAAAAAGGTCTACTAAGATKATCAAAAGTTACAGAAAATTCTTATGACAGAATCTTATGACAGAAGGAAAAATAAATTTTAAAATGCTGGTTTAGCCTGACCAGATCCACCTCAGAGCAGAATATGACTGGTCTCCATAAATATCTGCAGATGAACACAGGGGAACAAGGAGAGCTGTTTAAGCTCAAGGACACTGGCAYATGAACAAATGAGAATGAATTAGCCATGAATGGAGTTAAGCAGGAAAATAAGGATTCTGAATTTCAAAGYAGTCAAATTTGGAATAGCTCTGCAATGGCACAGCAAAGAGAATTTCACTTAGCAACTACTTTCARTAGCTTGCAAAAGCTTTAGAGAATACATTGGTTGCCAGTATCAGACTTGAACCCATGCTCCACAAGACCTATTCCAATCCAACACTGATATGGGTCTTCTCAYTGACAGGCTCTTTATCATCTCTGCAGAAAATCTTATTTTAAGTTCAGTGAGCTTATGGATACATAGGAGTATTTTCTTGATGGTGAAAAACTCRCAGGGTATTTATGCTTGCTTATAACAACAGCTGTAACAAAGTACTAGAGCAATATACCTCACTGGAGTCATCCCAGTCAACAGCAGGAAAAATAAAAAGGAAAATGTTACAAAAAGAAAAGGGAGTTTTTTGTCCTTTAKAACATATTAATAACAGAAAACACCTTCTGTCATATTTGAAGAGGCTTGTTAACATTATTTGGATTTCTTTAGAAAACTGCTGAGATGATTCCAAGACCCATCTTCTAAAACGAGATCGATCCATCGTTTGTTGAGATTACACCCACTTCTCATTGTTCTAATTTGCAGGAGATGAATGATAGCTGGCTGCATTTCTCAGTCATGCTGAGAGTTTTGGCATATAAGAAGGAAGGGCATTGAGCAGRCCCAATGAACAACCCCCCTGGAGAATCGCCAACATCTTCCTAATAGACAGAATTCAAGGCCAACTATCCATAAACTAAAAGCAACTCCCACATAAACACTGCTCCATTCTGCATCRCTCTCACAATAAATTACAAATGATGTGTGTACAGAGGGAGACTGACTACATTGTATGACCGACTTTCATGATAGACCATTTTTCTCTGAAACAACTAGAGACTGTTCTGGTTGCTGTACGGGCAAGCATGGAAACGTGCAGACTCTTTTCTAGTCAGCATACAGTCCAGCCCTGATTAACATCCAAGCAAAGACTGCCATCGCATTTCTCCAGTGCTTAATTCATCCCCTTATATTGGGGGGTGGGAACCCCTCAAATCTRTAAGAATAACTATGTCTAAGCTGGAAATACCATGAGAGAAAAAACCTCATGTAGGCACAAAGCCAGTTGACCAAATTCACACCAGAGTTCTGCTCTGGCTAGTATTATCCACTTGCTCCAGGCGCTTTTGAAGAAGACAGGTCCATCTAGACTACAGTTAGAAGAGCACTTAAAATTGTTCTGCTGACATACAACTGCACTTAAAAATTTCTTCATTCCTTTGTAGTATGCTCCTGCAACCTTTCCCTTCTCACCATGGGATTAAGAAAATTAAACCAGTATTAGGCTTTTTTGCTTCTTCCAGTCCAAACTGGTTACTCCAGTGGATTCTGCCAAGAGGCTGCATGGCTCCTGCCCACAGACTGTAAACACTTCTGTCCTTCCCTCAAAAAGACTGGAAACCTTGCTGAACTTCCCCATTCTTCCTCATTCTCTCCTTTCTATTGCTCTCAACAAAATGACAGCACAAGACCCTGTTTTAGCAGTGGGGGAGGGAAAATTAAATCAGATGTTTCTCAATTTTTAGTACTGAGAAGGACTAGAAACAGCTAGAGAGTRCAAAATTATGATCAATAATTTGTTTCCAAGCAAAATCATTGTGGAAAAGTGAAACAATTTAAAACTGTAAGTCATCATCTCTGCTTCTGAACCCTTCTGTCATCCCAGCTAACAAATCYGGCTGTGCATGCACAACGGCAAATAGGCTGAGCACCCATTGGTTAATGGGACCACAGAACTTGCACATAGAAGAGAAAAAAAATTGAATTTTAATGCAGTTTTTAGAAATACTTGTCATTGTTTCAGCAYTGCCATTTAGTGAATGGGACCGATTTCTCTCTCAGTAGGGGATGATATTTTAATGATGTAACAATGTACTTCCCAGAAGAAAGACAAGCCTCATGAGGCAGATTAAAACTAAGAATATTCAGATCCCATTAAAATCAGACAGTTTCAAGCCATTTTTAAAATTAATTTTGTTTAATGATAAAATGGGTTATCTTAACAGGTGGCTAGCCAATTGTAAAATTAACCAAAACATGGTCAGAAGCACAAGGCTAGCTATTAGAAGAACTGGTTTCTTTGTATTCTGCCTTCTATTATCAGTGTACCATATGACCCTACACAAATTTCTCTAGTCCATGGCCCCTGGCAAATGCCTGAGCTTCAGCTTTCTCTTTCTGTAAGCAGGGGCAGCATTTGTCCTACACAAGATTTCCCCAGAACCTCAGAAAAGGAGGAATTAGAAAGCTCTGTTGTTTAATACACAGGAAATATTTAATGCAGTTCCCAGGATGTTTCTTTTCAACCATTTCTGTGGTATCAAGAAGTTTTTCACAGCACTAATCAGTATCCTGTCAAGGAAATAGCTTCATGTTTGATTGCTTATTAATTGTATTTTGAGCACTTACTCTTTAGCTGCAGCCACTGGACTCTGCTATGCTACAATTAATTTTCAGCTTCCACAGCTGAATACACAGTGGATTCAGCCCTTCTGTGGAAAATCGCTTAAAATTTATAAAGAATAAGCCTTGTTAAGCATCTCCTGAATTGTAAGAAGGAAATGATGAAAACTGAAGAAAACACTCAGTAYTGGAAACACCAGTTGAGCTTGCTACTGAGGACAGTTATGTATTACACAAATCTCACCAGCATGCATTCAGTTTGAGATGACACAATGTAAGCAGACAAGGAAGTGAGAAAGCAGCTTGTTCCATCTGCATTGATGAATTTAGCATGAAAATTTGAGATGATGAAAAAATCAAATTCCTCAGCTTGCTGGTTTTGCTGGTCTTAAATGTGACCTGACCATTTATACCATAAATACTGTTGCAGTAATCACTGAGAAAATGAATATGACAAGAATATATGACAACCTATACAGATGAAAAAAACGTTAGTGGAATCCCTTCACACAATCCTTAGTGAGAATTCCTGATTTCCAGGTATAAACTACTGTCCTTGTAACAGAAAATATGTACTTCTCATTAACATGTTTTATGGTATGAACAAACCACCAACACAGTAAAATCCATAGAAGTGGATGAACACATTTGCTTAACAAGCATATCCACTCAACATTTGTATGCCAGGAAATACTTTCTGTTCCMCACTTAAAATGCTTTTAGAGTGTGAAGTGAATTTTAAAATGAGACCAGACCAGGAAGTTTACTCTGCCATTTAACTTTTTGTCTCATGTCATTCYTTCTGCTACCTCAGTAGCTGCTAGCATTGAAAACAAAGAAGAAAACAACATAATTTTATATTTTCATCTCATTTATGGTCCAGACATCAGAGCTTGGAGTATTTCTGGTAGCCAACCAAAAAAGGCCATTTGATTTTGTCATTCGACACCTCTTGAAGAGGTGATCTCTGAACAGTGTACATTCCTACCTTACCTCTAGAGATGACACAGCTATAGAATAATTTTATTTTCTTCCTCTAAAATCCTCATTAGCTTTTTGTATATCACAATATTCACTATAGTATATTGAGAATGCTGAAGCTACCACACACCTTGTATCTTCCAAACATTATTTAGGAAACTCTTTGCSTAACCAAACTTTGTGGTTAGAACAGTCTGCTTTATCTTACTAATGAGAATGATAATTTAGTACCAAATACTCATGAGGAATTATAGCTCTGCTGACTGGCAAATAATTTGCCAAGGCAGATTAGTTTAGCTGCATAAAATAAATATCCACCTGCACATACTAGCACTAATCAGGGCGTGAAATTAAACTTTTTATTCAGTGGGAAATAACTGCTGCAAGGCGGCGATTTAGTCGGAGAAGCAAATATTAAGGTCAGCCTATTCTCTCTGATGTTTATAGTACATATTACACTGCGGAAAGCATGGTGCAACAAATTTGGCTTTTTAAGTCTATGAAACTAAATACTTCACTGATGCGATWGCAAATTTGCCATTTGCTTTTCTAATTGCATACATTTAATGGAGCAAAGTGGCTGAAATGAAACATTACCAGAGAAGTGAGGGTGAAGTTACTGAAGTACCAAAGGCCTGCACCAAGTGCAGAAAAATCTACAGCATGAAGTTTTGGGTAGAAGAAAATTAATCAACATTTTTTATACAATATACTAGTCCCAACAAATACCCAAAACAACAGGGTGCTATTCCACTACCATTGGAAAAACTGTTAAGCATATGTTTAATATTCAAGCAGGATTTACAACCCCACACTTAGGAGGCAATGCCCTGCTATCCCAACTTACAAAATTATTATCACTGCTTTCATGAWATCCTTGCTTTGGATACCCAGGATTCTCTGCCACAATGCCCATTACACAAAGATGTTACTAGGAAGACTCCAAGGTTCTCAAAGATTTTTTAAAATATTTACCAAATAACAGGTTATAAAAAACCTGGTCCTAYTGACACCACAAATTCCATGGGTTCAGTGCAGGCAGAGCCTCTTTTAAAGCATAAGCCTTTGTCCATCTRTTCCATACATATACAGACAGAGTGGGGAAAAAAATAAATTTTATTACCCTTCAGCCTTCAACTACACTGACTGTTCTTTATTATATTACCTGCCAGTTATATGAGAGGTCCTACAAATACAAAAATACAAAAATTAACGAACTTCAGAGTTTTCCGT
>NW_026623244.1:2203803-2299629 GCF_030028575.1 Malurus melanocephalus | reverse complement strand
GCATCTTAAAACACAACCAGAAGGTTCTGGTTCTCCTCTGAAACTGGAAGGCCCATCAGCAGCTCCTAGAACTCTATCATCCAAAAAGAAAAGGAAAATGGTATTTTGGAGGTGAAACAGAAAAAACTCACAAAGAACACTCAGACTGACTTCTCCCTATTTATGAGCCAGGAAAATAAACAAGTTATTGCAAATTAATTCATTCATAAAAACTGAGAAAGTAAAAGTTCATTAAGTACCAAGCTTTTGCCTCTCACATGATCCTAGATGGGACCCCAAATTGGTCAGGTACTGATCCAAGCACTGCTGATTAAACGCAACTGAAGTTGTCGCTAGTCCATTCAAGAAAACAGATGTCGCTTCACAGAGCTTTGATATTTTTCTTAAATACCTTTCAAAATGAGGAACAAAAAATATGAACTCTTATAAAAAGGGCTTTATTGTATTTTTATGGCATATTACATACCTTGTAACAATCATTCTGTTAAGTGTGAATGTCAGTTTTATTTTCTGTCCCTTTTTTCCTGGCTATTTACAAGCTTTGTAAGAATCGTTCCTTAATTAAGTCTAAACATAGTTTTATATAAATGGATTCCTGGAATTAAAAACGTTCAGACTTAAGAAATGATTGTTACAGAGACTGTAACAGGCCGTAAAAAAGAATGCCACTTTAAACAAAGATTTCTCATTTTAATTAAAAAGATAATCATCAGAACATTCGTATACTTAACAGAACCATTTGAAGCTACTTTGAAAAAATATCTACTATTCTATGCAGGCTTATGTAGTTTACTTTATATGACATTTAATCAAAGTCTCAGTTGAGCCTATCACACTCRTACTTTAAATACTGTATCTACAGTTTCAAACACTTATTCAAACATGAAAGTTACTTATTGAACATCCCGATTCCTTGTTCTTTTTGTAAATGACTATGACTGTGGAAATCCCATATTCCTCTAAGCAAAAAAGCAGAACTCTGTAAGGGAAGGGGTTTTGGGTGGGACTTCTGTGTACATTTKTCCAGGCTAATGGGCACGTTCACCTCCCTCTTTAGCTTGTGCATCAGGCTCTTATATAGTGTACTTTATAAAGAGTGTAGTTTCATCAGTAGTACTGTACAAGAAAGAAGCTGAAGTGAACTAAGAAAGGTTCCACTCTGGTAAAATCCTTGCTGTAGCTGCAGAACACTGGACTATATAATTTAAAAGACTGTACTTTAAATCTATGAAACATCTTCCATTCATTCATTCATTCAAAAAAAAAGAAAAAAAAGAAAAAAAAACAAAACAAAAAAACCAACAAAACTTTTGAAAGATGATGTGCAGAACACATGATACACTCATTCACCAGCAAAAACAATCTTCCCTGGTGAGCAGTTGCTCAATATTGTATAGTGTTAATACACAGCAATTTAATACCAGGAATAAATTAGGTCTTAGATATAGAGGTAAATTGAGCAAGCAAATGAAATTAAATAATTTACTTAAACCTTAAAGTATTAGATTATACATATTGTACCTGACCACAGATAACCAGGAAACTGGTAGCAGATATAAGTTAAATGCAAATACTGCTTCACTGGCAAGTAATCAAGCCAGTATCAGACAGTGAAAAGGCAGCTGCCTTCTACTCCCATCAAAAAGTTGCACAGACATAGGCACACAGAAAAAGAAGAGAGTATTCAAAGCATCAAATAGAGATGCTTTAAAGCAAAATAATTTCAGTCATAATATTAGCACTGGATGGAGTTTCCCCATGACATTTTTCTGTTAAGAGTTGATTATTAAAATTAAAATCAGATCACCTGGTCCATCTTGCCTGATACCTTGTGACTCAGGAGAGCTGCTCTAAGTCAATGTCAAAAATTAAGTACTGACATTTTAAGTGGAAAATGTACTATTTTCTAGAGAAGCACAAACATACTACCACCTAGAGGGTTGCTTTTCAATATGAAACGAAACCTACCCCAAATACATATCAAAACCAAAGCTGTCTTTCCTGCTTTTGATAATAGGCCTCATACCTCCAAAATACATTTGAATATTTACCTACAATGCTCCTTGGGAAGCTCTCAGGGAAAATCAGTAACTAACAGCAAAACCCACCTCAAGCCAAACTGTGAGCCACCTAATAAGGAAGATGCAAATRAAGCATATCACACACTCGGATGGACAAGGCAATCCACTGTGAATGATTCAGCATTAGCTGAGAGGATGCACAGGCTGATCTGCTACCTCTGTGTGGATAACTGTACCAGTGCCATTACTGCAGTGCCTGAGAACTGTCTTGAGTGTTACAAGGTAAAGACATTTCCTAGGAGGGCCAAGATGATATTGCAACTGATATTTTATGTATCCTGATGTATTTACCGGTGCCACCCTTCCAGGAATACCAGAAGACCCCACCAAGTCTGACAAACGCTTTACTTCATCAGAAGAATTGAAGAGCCACGCTCTGGACCAACGGGTGCTAAAGCAAAAGCCTGAGACATGTTTAACWAAAGCTTTGCTTACTCTATTCTCAACCTGTAAGCAAAAACACCCTAAGAAGTTCAGAGCAGACAGAGGGAAACCACATCTTTCACTGCACATTTTACAAGYATTTTGCATACAAGAGGTATTTCAATAAAACATTAAAGAATGTAGGTTGGCTTTTAGCTTTCAGTGCAGCCTGGTCTTGATAATTCCTCCCTTTATCTGGTGCTCTTAACAGAGGCATCTCCCAGAAGAGCAGCTTCCTCTCATGCCCAGGCCTCTCCCCAGTGTCAGGGAGCTCTATTGCTCAAATGGAACACTGCTAGCTGCATCATGGACAGGGATCCCCTCGGCCTCCAGAACTCCAGGCCAAATCTTACAGACTACCTCAAATCGCCTGGACTAAGCACTTGAACGAGAATCTTAGTACAGGGGGAGAAAAAAAGTATGAGATGTCACTGTAACACGTTCACAATGCTGTCTGGCAGCAGACAAGAATGTTTCAGCAGAAACTTTTCAGGATGTGAAACTCACTATCWAGAGGCAGGTTGTAATTACCAAGCTTGGCCAAATAAAAGTGCAGTGCAGGATCTGGGACACTCCTTTGGCCAATCCCACACCAAAGRGGGCCATTCATTATTACTAATTGCTACCTTGCTTATTTAGGTGTCCATAGTATCTTTCCACTTCACCGAGCTGAGACTATAAATCTGACAAACTTGGAGATTACTAGCAAAAAGGTCAAAAAGTCTCAAGAAAGAAACAAGTTCTTCCAGATTAAAAAATCAAAGCCAAACAAGTGTTTCAAAGCTCAATTAAAAACTAAARTTTGCAAGTAGTGTTTCCTCAATTTAATTTTGGGCATATGTTCTGAAGATTTAATAGAATTCCTTCATCCTGATGAGTTCAAATTTAATTCTGTGCYACTAGAAGMCACTAATCCAAAMCAAACTTTTAGCAAGTGTTGCCAGTCATTTGAATTATATCCTTAGATTAAAAAAAACAGTTTGGGGCACATGAAATGCACATTCAATTTAGCTGGCAACAGTTTGTTTTCATTTCTAAATTTTACATTTCTAGCCAAAGCACTTGGAAATACCAAGAAATGAAGAAAAAGAGAATGAAGCTACAGCTTAAGTGCACAATGTGTCAAATCTATGGAAATTAACCGTATTCGAACAGCATCGTGGATGCATATGCTGTTTTCCATACCAAAGGCCAACTCACAAACCCAAACAATGTACGTGCTCTCCGCAGTCACTACCACTGTTACACTGCTGCACCAGCAGGTGAAACACTCAAGTGCCAGTATTTAGAGATCTCACAGTAGAATRGGAGGAAAAACAAAATTACAGAGAGGTGGTGGGCAGTACAGAAGGATAGTCTAAGGTGCACAAAAAAAAAAAAAGAAAAAAGGAAAAAAAAAAAAAAAAAAAAAAAAAAAAAAAAAAAAAAAAAAAAAAAAAAAAAAAAAAAGAGGAGAAACCCCAAGAATTACATGCGCAAAACCTGCCGGTGGCTGTGGGCCGCTCTGCCAGAACCTGCCTCACCCCAGTTTAACTTCTCCCGCTCCCAGGTGGCATCCGCAGCCCCCTCCCCCTCCTCCCAATGATCCCTCCTGCCGGATCTGGGGACTCCGCTCACTGCCCTCCCCGCAGGCAGGGCTCCCCCTCCCCGGGCCCCGCTCACCACCATCCCCCGCCCGCCAGCCCAGCGCCCCCCGGCCCAGCCCTGCTCCGAGGCCCGGCTCCCCTTCCCCATTGCCCCCCGCTCCCTCTCGCCCCCCTACAGACACAGGTGCCCACCCTCCCCCGCCGCCGCCGCCAACCCCCGCGGCCCCTCACCATGAACTTGAGCGCCTTCTCCTGCAGGACGGCCTCGGCCGGGTCCATCGTCCTGAAGGGCCGGGCCGGGGCCGTCCCCCCGTTCAGTGAAGGCCGCAGCCAGCACAGACGGGAACCTGCGCTGCCCCGCGCCCCCCCACCTCGCCGCGCTGCCCGTACGGCGCAGGCGCCGCCGCGCAGGCCCACGGGAAATGGAGTCCCCGGCTGCGTCCCTGGCAAGGGCCCGACTTGCCTAGCGGAACTACAAATCCCGGCAAGCCTCGGAGCTATGGGCATGCTGGGAGCCGGTTGGTGCATGCGCTGTCCGCCGTGGAGGGGGCCGACGGGAGTTGTAGTAGTGTGGGGCCGTGACGGTGCGCGGTGCGGGCGGGGATGGGATGGACACGGCCGCGCTGGGCGGGCGAGAGAGCGAGATGGGGAAGTGCGTCCTGCAGGTGCCGTATTGGCAGTTTCCAGCTCCAAACCTTCCCAGGCATGGAAGATACGGCTGGCTCCTGAGTCACAGCCCCGCTCTTTCAAATGCCTCCCCCCAAGAGGGCTCGGCTGCTCCCACGCTCTGCTCGGTTGCGACACTGTCGGTACTCGAGTCGATTGTTGCTGATAAACCTTCTAAACTGAGCCCCGTGCACTGGCGCACCGTTCCGTTACAGGGTACCAAAAATGTCTGGTAACTTCGAAGTCACCAGTCCGAAGTTCCACAGSTCATGTGAAATAGGAAAATTTGCATTGCTGAAATGAATCGGSTAGGCTGACATCATTGTCGAGAGATGTTTGTTCAAAGCCATGCTGTACATAAACAGCCTTCCGTGGTGCTTTGGTGCCCTTTTTCTAACAATGTTTCTAGATCAATTTTCCCTGAAAATTGGACTAAGTTTTATTTGCTTACTAAGCAGAAAAAAAAAAAAAAAAAAAAAAAAAAAAAAAAAAAAAAAAAAAAAAAAAAAAAAAAAAAAAAAGATCAGCATCCGTTGACTAGCAGCTGCACATAGACGGGAGAATATTTTCTATATCCCCTCTGTTCCTCTTTTGCACACCCTACAAGACCAGCTTACATGGCAGCCATTGCTTCTAATCCTCTTGTTTAATCCTTTGTCTCATCTCTTTCTAGTTTTCTTATATTTTTCACATTTGCCCAAAACCTGAGGCTGCCTTGTATGGATCAATAGAGAGGAATCACTTCCTCTGGTTTTAATACCAACCATAAGACCCTGGTAAGTTTTTACTTCTCTACAGCAAACACAACTCTGATTTCTAGCCAGCTTGTCATCTAGTAAAACATTCAGGTTCTTTTCCTTGCTGCATTTATATATTTGGCTCTGCATTTTAAGTGAGATACCCTGAATTTCTTCCTATTCAAATGCAAAGAAGCCAGCCACAAACATCAGCACTTGCTTGTCCAAATGCAGCTCAAACCCATTCTTTTCATTCCTGTGTTTGATGAAGGAACGAAAGTGAAGCTTCAAGCAGGTACAAAACCAGCATCTCTAAACAGCCCATCTCCTCCAGATTTTAAGACAACATGATCAGAGAGAAAACAGAGGATGCAGATAATGTGCCCATTACTGGATTCCTCCCAGAGACATGTGTCCTACATGGTGCCCCATGGTCAGTAGTGTGTCCTGCAGCCAGTGACCTGCAGAGGTGACAGGGAATGYCAGCCTTTGCAGGGTGTGATGCTGGCATGATCTACACTCCCAGAACAATGGCCTGAGATAAGGAGGTAGAGATAATCTAATGTTCTCCCTCTACAATCCCAGTGCATAGAAATCTTCCAAATAAAGCTTCCATGTCACCAGGACAAGAGGCTGCCATTCTTGGACTTGCCCAGCCATACTCTTGGCTGTCATACTTTATGCTCAGACTCTTAGCACTGAAATGCCTGAAATGCTTGACTCTGGTGGGGCTGAGCACTTTCCAGACTGCTGACAGCACTGAAAACACTCACCACGATTATATAAATAACAGTAATTATAATGAGGGGATCCTATAATTACAAAGGGAGGGCTCCTGTAACAGTACTGCAGGCAACCAAGGGMTGCCAGTGCTTGAGGCATGGCTCTCCTGTGTCTCCTCCCTCCAGGCATCCTGCAGCTGGCTTGGGATGTAAATGGATCCTCTTGGTAGCAGTGTGGCAGGCTCAGGGCTTTGATTGCATGGTTTATTTGTCAATAATATCAGATGCTGGCCTAATTGCAGGAAAATTGGAAAGTGTAATGCTTCAGCACTAGACACCAGTGTCCCAAAGCCCTCCAGGCTGATTGATCTGTCTGGACTGTAACTTATAGGGGATTAATGTCCCTGAACTATGTGAAGCCAAAAYTAATGAGTGTTTAGGTGCTCGACTTAAACTGGGTGTTTGAGGATCGTGGTTTGGTTATTCTGCCAAACTGCCACCAGGACCCCACAATGCAGAACCACTGCAGAGGGATAGGRCAAGAGCCTTCACCGCAGCACAGAGTGACTGAGGAAGGACTCGGAGAAGCAGCGCTTGGCCCAGCATCACTGATCATGGAGTGACACCTTGCCACGTGAACCTCACCTGGATCTCTGTATCTGCAGCCCAGCCTCGTGGCCCCTTCCCACTGTGGGATGCTCCYTGCAGCTGGATGGCCAGCTCTGTACCTGCCAGCTTCCTATGTGCTCCGTGGCCAGAGGAGAGAATTGTCATCACACCATCCAGGTGTCATATCACACAGCGGGCAAAGAGACACTGGAGAGATCTGTAGTGCATCAGGCAGGGAGAAGGCACACTTGGAGTTTAGCAGCTTTGCAACCAACCAACCAACCAACCAACCAACCAACCAACCAACCAACCAACCAACCAACCTAACAGTTATTTGTGTGGATTGCAGGAGCTGGACATGTGTAGTCAGTGCTGTCTCTGCCACAGCAGAGCTGCTCTGACCAGCTACTCTTAACTTTTCCTTGAAACAGCAACCATACCCCCCCCTCCCTGCCCTCCACCCCCTCACTGCAGAGCACGTTGCATGAAATGAGCCATACAGTGCTCGGGGACCTCACCATCCTTCCAGATGAAGGATGCTACCTAACGCTAAAGATATTACTGTGATTATTTTTGCAATAGCATATTGCTCTGTGCATTCTGGACTCTGYGGACCACATCCACGCCTGGTGTAACGCCATGTTAATTTGCTGTGGCAGTCATTAATTGGGTAAGGAACAGCTGGTGCTTTGCTTCAAGTGAAGCTGATTGGGTCAGTAAGTAACTGGTTAAGCAGTGTACAGCAGGTACAGCCCTACCTTTCTCTGCACTCCAGAGGGGTGTCACTTCTTGTCCTGGTGACCCTCGGTGGAAGCAGCAAGATTTAGCCATGAAACATTAGGGAACTTCAATCAGTGCAGTTCCTTTGGGCATTATTGCCTGAATTTTAATATTTTGTATAATAAAGGATGATTTTAAATTAAATTTGTGGAGTCACCATCTGTGTATGCTTGGCCTTGTTTTCCTCTACTTTGGCAGTGCCTTGACTTCATTCTTTCCAAGTTGGAGCAAAAAGGAAGGGAAGTGAAAGAAGGAAGTTCACTGATGGAAGAATCTTTTGTTATTCCCTTTGTCCTGCAAGAACTTGGCGGCAGCAGTGGCAGCAGCTGTTACTGGGGGTGTGTTTCACAGTGGTGAGCACACAGGCAATGTCTGACAGCATAAGAGCTTGTGAGAAGGTGACAGGGACGCCTGTGCCCAGAAACRTCCCAGTGGTTCAGCTCAGCCTCTCCAGCCCAGCTCATCCGTGATGGTGGCATGTTTCACACAGGGCTCTGGTATCTCAGCTAAAGGGGATTGGTGTGCAGTGGCCTGGGGAAACTGAGGGCAGAATGGCTCCCTGCRGCCTGCGGGCAAAGGGGCTTTTTTAGGACAAAGGGACGCTCAGTCATGCAAGAGCAAAGGGAAAGAGTCCAAGACCACACAGTATGAATTATGTTCACTGAGCAGGACAATACTCATTACCTGGTGTGAGGAGATGTGCRAGGCTGCACGTATGGAGGGGATGACCAGAGAGAAGGGCTTGTCTGCAGAGAAACCACAACAGTGTAGGCTGTAGATTAACACTACAGGTTGAGCTGATGCTATCCCTTGTGCTGCTGGAAAGGTGAGCTGCATTCTCTCTCCTGTCTCTGACAGCCACGTGTTTCCTCCTCTCACCTGCTGGCTCCAAAACCTGTTTGCTAGCACAGTGAGCTGTTTTAGTTCACTATAGTGTCAGGAAAATTATACTCAGAAAATACAAACTAAACACTTCTTCACTGGCAAGTCAAACTGGCTTTTTCTTGTGATCATGGAAATTGCAGAGTTACTGCAAGGGCAGGTGGGACCAGGGCAGGGAAGGACACGACTGGTCCCTCTCAGTTATTGTGAGCTGCTAATTCAGCAAACAGAAGGTGAAAAACCTCATCTTCACACTTGTCAGGGTTTCCTGATCCTCCTGGGGACTGATAGCCCTCTCTGCATGAACAGCATCATCACTGGCTCTGGATGGCCAAGGCAGAGTGTCTTGAGCAAGCCAGATCCTGAGARTTTAGGATCCTCACAGGGATCCAGAGCAGATTAAACCTGAGCTCATTTCCCAGTTTCCTGCCTTACCGCTGCGGCTGCGTGGTGCTATTCCGTCACCAGATTTGCTTGGCCACTGGGAAGCAGGAAATGCTGAAGCCCTGGTCACATAGACTCTGTAGGTGCTTTGTCTAAAACATGGATTRAAATAAATCAGGGTGACCACATTCTTGAACAGAGGCTACAGCTACTGTCAGCAGCATTCCCTGTCTGCATAGTCTTGTCAGATTCCCCGGTGTAGTGCACCAGGCTGAGGCACAGACAGAAACACCCAGCCCGACTCCCAGCCAGCCAGGTGCCCCCAGCACAGGTCTGCAAGTGCCTCTTTACCCTGAAAGCAGCTCTTCACTCTCTGAGGCCTGGCCACCTCCCCTGGCATGTGTCCTTTGGTGTTTGCAGCACCTTCCATCAGCCTGTCCTTGAGACAGCAGCAATGACAAATTCAGCAGTCCTTCTGCAAACACGAGTCCASAGGAGCATTGCTGGGAGCTCAGTGCTGCTGCCTGAAGGGTGGCATAGGGGTAAGAAAGATTTCTTCTTACAAGGGCAAAAAAACAAACCCAAACCACGAAACCTAACCCGACAGAACAAAAACAACCCCAACAAGTACCTTGTAGTCAGAACAGCCTTTTAAAGCCTCATGAATATTTAGTTTGTCCTCATGTAAAATATATGACTTTGTGTAAGGATCAGGCAAAGGAGGTGCATGATTTTTTTCTGATTTATGGGCCCAGCAACGGATTATTCATAGCAGAGCAGCTGTGTGGAAAGATTCATCCACTGCAAAATGTGATTGTACATCAGGCAGTGTGAGGGAACAGAGCTATGACTAATGGCTACTTTACATATAAATGAGAAGGTTTGCGCTAGGAACTGTAAAAAAAATACAGTCGTTCAGCTGACGGCCCGGCCTCTTTATCGCAAGTGCTGCACAGGGGCCAGGGAAAGCCAGGAACGAACCTGGCTGAAGGCACTGCCTTCCCTCATATCCTTCAACATGCAATAAATGAGGCAACAGCACTCAAGACTTTCAAGGGCCAAATTTGTTGCTGGCATCAATCTGCAATGGGGGAAGGCAGTTGTGTCTTCTCCAGATGTGTCTCCTCCTGCCTTGGATGCCCTTGAAGCTGGGATGGACCCTGCTTTGAGCATCATGCTCACAAGCAGAGGGGCAGCATGAGCAGGGTGCTTGGCACAAGCCCCAGTGTGAGCCCTCTGCTTCCCCCTTCCCACTGCGATCACAGCCTCCCCCACGCTCGCTGTTCTAGCTGAGACGGGTTGTCTAGACACTGCAGATGTGGACAGATGTTGGGGCTGTAATTTATAACAATGGTCTCCAGAAGGCAATTCCAATTTGTTTCGCTAAAGCTTTAAGTTACAGGCAGCAAGATCTCCTGTAAATACTCTTGACTTACATAGTAAGTACATAAGAGGGTTTTCCTGGCAAAAGCCCACTTGCTGCCGTGGCTGTGCCTTTCTCCATATCTCGGAGGGACATTACAATTCACAGATCCAAAGGCAATTGCCCTCTGCCATGGACCCAGTGTGTCCAAGAGTTCCAGGAGCTGACAGCCATGCATTTCAGAAATTGCTTCTCCAGCCCCATTCACTGCTCAGAGGAGGTGTTTGGGATCCTGCCTGCAGGGTTAACTCACTCTGTGTGCACCCCATTCCTCATGGGGCATTCCCCTGCCATTTGGTGCCTGAAGGATAACTCAGAAAAGGAGGTTTTGCCAATCCTTTAAAAGACTCACAAGAGCAATACCTCTCTTGAAAGCAAAAAGGCCCTTACAGGAAAGATTTCTCTCTAGGAAAACCTTTTAATCCCAAAAGGAAATGACGCACACAGCCTTGTCTCTGCCCTGGTTCCTACCAACCCCCTTCAGAGCAGCCCAGAGCAGGCACCACAAGGCCTTCTCCCTTTATCACCCAATATCTCAAATACTCCTTTTGCTGCTTTAACCTTCCTGTGAAAGACATCCATGATCCCAGATTTGCAAACCTGCAGTATTTGCCATTACAATGAAGGACCCAGAGCCATGAAGTTGGGAGAAGAGGGCACCAAAAAGGGTTCAGTCACAAGCTACTACTTTTAAGCACTYCTGTCATTTGAAGCCTTCCAACCCTGGGTTGGACAAGAAGGGAGCATTCCTCCAGTGCTGCTTCATAGCGCCTACAGTTCATCTGCTCGCAGAGTCTGAGGAGAAAAATTAGAAACCCTTTAAAAATTATTTGCTCCTGCAGCTGCTTTTGCAGGTTGTTCCTAAATTGAGCAGCAAAGGCTTTGTCACAGAGCACTGAGGTGCTCTGCAGGGGCTGTATTGGTGCACAGGTACATGAGTACCTAGGGAGGCATGTGCTGAACTGMCTGGAAGTCCCTCCAGCAGTCCCTAATACATTTCAAAAGCTGGTACTAACATGCAGTAGCCAAACAAGCCCCAGAGAACCCACCCTGTAGCAGATTACTCATTCTAGGTGCACTTCAAAGCAGGTCAGTGCCCAGCAAACTCCTTCATTTCAGTCTAAATAGATTTCCACTTTTGTAAATCTACCTGTGCCATTCATCCCTATGGCTAGGCCATCATGCTGGTAGAAACCTGTACAAGAGCCCTGCATGTATAAACCACCAGAAAACAGAGACATGAGGTTATATCTCATGTTCATTAGAGATGAAGGCTATATTTGRAGACTGGGAAATAGCATATGGCTGAAATCCCACCTTCAAGAGTCAACGAAAAGGAAGTTAAATRTATATATATAATCATCATATGTATATATTTAACTTTTACGTATATATTTAACATATATATATTTAACTTATATGTGTTTGAAACAAAGCGTGTAGAGTGTGGCTGGAGCATAGCCAGCCACTACGGCAATTTCACCCACGAAGCAAAGTTATGGAGAAACAACACCGGGCAAAGTCGAGAAGACACAGTGTTTCAATTAAAGGACATTCTTGTGAGGTTTGGTTAAGATTAGAGAAGTGCTGCCTTTGAATTTGCAGCTGAAAGTCTGCAGCAGTGTTTCACCCTAGGCGAGTCAAAAAGAGAAACCCACTGATCTCCCAGAGGAGTGGGAGCAGAAACCAAACCAGCACAACCACGCCTTGTAAAATTTTTGTCACTTTTGTTCTAGAGTTTTCATGATTTCAGCCAAATTAAAGTCATACTTTCCCCAGCCCCCAAAAGTTTAATCTCAGATTTAATGAAACATTTAATTTGAAGCAATGTATCTTAATTTGTGGAGAAGCAATTTATTGAATTAAAGTAAATAAAGTAATACATTATTTATCGTTCTTTAAGTTTGAATTTTTCAGCAGAGTGATCAGCTGAATTCAAGGCGAAACAAATGTCTGAGCCCCCATTTACCTTTGTCTGCAAGGAGAATATTTGATGCCTCTTTCAACCCAGTGTGGTACAGGAGAAGGTCTTGGAGGAGAAGATTTTCTAGGGAGGAATCAGACTTTTGGCACACAACTCCTTTTGCAGCCAGAAAGGCACATTTCCATACTGCTTTGCATACCTGTAATTATCAGTGCAGGGGAGGCACCAAGGTGCTGCAGCTCATTCTGCAGGGWGCACCCAGACCAGCCCAAGGCAGGCAGATGGTTTCATCCACGGAAACTTGGCTTGGAGACCTTTCTGTGCCCTAAAGAATGGTGCAGGGATTAGGATCCAAAAGTGGATTTGCTCCATGTTGATTTTAAAATGGTTAAACARAGAAGGCCTCTTAAGTTTAGGTCACTCTCCCAAAACATATTACATTTGCTAATTGCATGCCCCATACCTGCACCCCAGCCAGCTGCTGCTGAGTCCCAGCCTGGAGCTGTTCTTTCCCTGTCAAGGGAGAAGACCCAGATTTTCATAGGAGAGGACTGGGCAGCACAAGAGGGATGGGATCTATGCCTCACTTGCACACTTGGTGCCCTGAAACAGCTTCCAAAGTGAAATACAGACCCAAACACAGTGTCTTTCCAGATACTTCAAAGTTGCTTCTGTCCTGACCCAGCATTTCCAGATCCCATGGAAGATCCTAGCAACTGATGGAGTAGAAAGCCAAGGTTGAGGTGCACAGATGACCCCAGGGAAGAAAACAAGCCAGACCCTGCGGGTTCCCCAGCAGTCAAGAAGATAAGGTGGCMCTGGGACTAGTCAGCTCCATGGGCATGAAGCCTGGAGCTAGTACTGTTGTTTCCAGAGAGCTGGACTGGACGGCTCCCCCCCTGTTTGCTCAAGCACTTCCAATTAAACCCAGTGGAATTCAATCTCTTAYTCTTAATAAACTTCCCTGTTTCCTTGCCAACTCCCCTCCGGACACCAAGACGCTATTACTCCAAACACAACAGGAAAGGGCTATTTTTTTCTGCAAACTTTCTGACTGAAGAGGCAAGCACGATTCCCCCCTAGCAGGATCTGAGCCATTAGGATCCATGAAAATTAACTGCAAATAAACATTTGGGGAGGGGAGGGGAGGGGGGAATGGGGCTGCCAAGCCACAGCAGAAGGGTTGTGCACWCTTTTCCCGAGACAGGTGAACACCTTCAGTGGCTGACCAGTGTGCACGTGCACATGGGACCCAACATGACATTTGGGACTTGTTTTCTGCTGTGAGCAAGTGTATCTCCAAGGATGCTGCCCCTTATTTCCATGCTGCCACAGGTCCTTTTTCATGCATCCCAGGCATGTAGTTCTCTGGGTGGGGACGCTCCAACAGCCCCATCCCTGTCACTGGCACCACTCAGTACAGCATGCACATGTCAGGGAGCTCTACAGCCCCCCTCCTCCAGCCTGGAGTCCTCATCCCCACGTGCTACATCTCCATTGCACAGACCCAGAAGATTAATGCAGCCATCTCCCCTTTCCCAAAGCCCTGGTCGCAGCTTTGCAAGGCAGGAGCCTCCTTCTCCGTTCTCCTCTCCCTGACAGATGCCTCAGAGCCCGGGGCCGCAGTTAAGGTGACAAGATTCAGCAATTCTTTATGAACATTTCATTCCCGCTCGCTACACGACGTAAATTAGATGGTGTGTTACATTCGGGCAAGAAGCACGATATGTCACTGTGGCGCCGGCCCATTGGATGGAGAGGCTAATCCTGCCGTGAATTTCATTACTGCTTTTATGCCRTCGGAATTAGCTTGGTGACAGTGAGCCTGATTGTCTTTCACTAGGGGTTTGCCAGGGCGCAGGAAGGCTTCCTCCCTGATGGGAGCACTACCGAGTGACCCCGCTCTGCGGCCGCTCATCGTGCCTTCACTGGGGCAGGGAGGGAGTCGTGTCCAGCTCGTGGGGAACTCTGATATTCCTCCTCCCCAGTGCTCACATAAACAGATTGAAGGATCCCCTTGCATGGGAGTGGTCAGGGTGAGGACAAACCCCCTCCCTGTTCCTGCAGGGTGTTGTATTCCTCCCCCTCAACTTTACATTCATGTAGGCTGTTGTCCTGAGAATGCTTTTCTTGCTATGGTGGATTCCTTATTCTCCCGTGTCAGGTACCAGTGTTTGAAACCCAGAGCCTGAGAGCCAGGGACACAAACTGCAATCCATGCTGMAGCTGGGCCAAACTCAGTTCTCATATCAGTGTCTGCACTTTGGGTTTCATGCTCTTGCCCAGCGTAAGAGGAGATGAATGAGATGCACAGAGACATTTCCATCACTGCCCATAGGCTCCTGGCACTCAGGCTCAGTTTGGCCAGGTTTCCTCCTGAAGCATCCTGATGAAGAGTTTGGGTGACTGGTCAGGAGTTTGGGTGACTGGGTCAGGAGTTTGGGTGACTGGGTCAGGAGTTTGGGTGACTCAGCGGGTGCTGACTTTAGGGAGTGAAGCTGGACCAGTAGAACCCGTTCTCTGTTTATCACTACATCTCTCCTGTTACAGTGCTACTGCTAATCGGGGAGCAAAGCCAGGAACACACAAAACCTTTCCAAAGAGCCAGCATTTACCTAGGTGAGATTGCTGAGAGGTCAGACACCCCATGGATGAAGAGATAAATCTGGGACACCAGGAGAACCCGAGTGAAACAAAGGTAGAGCTGGCCACATACACATCCTGTATCCACTTAGCAAGTTGCACTTTCCCTGGTGGAGCAAGGAGTCTCAGAAACGTGCCCTAAGCTGTCCCCTCATCCTTCACCCAGACCCAGTCGCCAGGAGCCTGTTGAACCTGGGCATTTACATTTTGTAAACATCATGGCTTTACTTCCCCAAAACTAGCTTCTGGATATACTTTCTCCCTCCTCAAAGATCCACGACAGCCACAGTTTCCTCCTTTCCATTTTTATGTCCTCTCCATCCACCTGTCCACCCCCATTTTGCATCCAGCTACTTTTGCTACCTCTCTCCCAAGATTAGATGCCTCCATACACTTAACCAGCAAACACCCAGGTGCAGACCCACACCTGCCCACCTCTTACTGAAGCACTTGACCTTTTTCCTGGTGCCTTTGAGCTCTGCTGCCATTTACAATGTTTAAATGTCAGTGTGATGCCCTCCAGGGGTCCAGAGGATTGAGCTACAAAACACTTGAAAGTTGCAGATGATGTTGGTGAAGGTTGTCAGGCTGATCCAATTGGTTCTGCACAATAGCATAGGTTCTGAAACCAAATTACTGGAACAAGGATAAAGACACAAATTCATCATCACTTCCTTTCCTCCCAGTGCATCCCAAATTCAGGTTGTGTGGTTCTGCCTAGCTCCATCTTCAAACTTTTCTCTAGTGCTGGGTATAGCCTCTGGAAAATTCGTAGGAGGCTTCAAAGCCAAGCAACTAACAGGAAAAAAAACTCTCATGATATTAATGGATGCAAGATCTAGGTCTACAGAAACTCCTGAAATGCTCTGTGCCTCCTGCTCTCCTTCCAGCTGTCCCAGTGTCTTTTCTCAGGGCAGCTTTGGGTGATCCAGTGCTCAAAGTACTGGTGCAGGCACTTCAAAACATCCCCTGAGGGACTGAGGGAGCCCTCCTGTGCTGGGTGCTGTGCAAACAAGGCRTGGGGAAAAGGTCCTCTTCTGCCCAAGCAGGAAAGCTGGTATCTATAACCAGCAAAGAACCATTTTGCACCTACAGGGGGTCAAATCTACCTGGCTGGGGAGCTACCAAACAGCAAGTGAGATGTGAAATCCACCCCGAAGGTGAATCTGAGAGCAGAAACGGTCCAACTGTACAGTCTGGCTATCTGGAGAGAGCCAGTGATGCCGCTGTCTGGAGCTCTGCTCTGTACTCTTGGCCCCCTCCTCCCACTCTCAGGACAAGAGGATGCACAGCCTTAATGCACATCTATTAGTCAAAGTGCTCTCCTCTTAGGTAAGCACTTTGGGAAGCTTGCCTAGTCCCTCACAGTAATACTCCATTAGTCCTTCGCTCCAATTAGTGGGAGGAGGAGTGGGAGGGGATGGGAAGAGCAGGAGGAAGTTAACAAACCGATTTGGGATGATAAACTACGTAAGAGGTTTGTCAAAGAGAGGAAAAAGAATAAAAGCAGTCAAACCTCAAATGTTTGCAGGATAAGTGCCTGAAGGTACACAAGAACAAGATGAAATAGAAAAGGACTCCAGAGCTCTTCCCAAAGGAAGGGGCAGGATACAACCTTTCCTCTGGCCTTTGGGGTGGGAAGGCAGGTAGCACCTGGAGCTGGGGGGAGATGGCAGTGCATTACCAGCAGTTCTGGGGGATCAGTCATTGGTTTCACCTGGGATGAAAAAAAGAAGTAAAAAATTAAAATGAGGGTAGAAACTGCTATTGTGTCCACAACCTTCTTGATAGAGATTTCCTCTTCTCCACCACCAAGTCAAATGCAAGCATGCCCCCAAAGAGCAGGGCCAGGGCAGGGGAGCTCAGTGCCCAGAAGAAATCAGATTGGCTTTGTGACATGTCATGAGAGGTGACATTTGAACCCCTGAGTGGAGAGAGGATCCTTTTTCTGTGGATCACTGGGGTCCAGGTACCACTGTCAGAGTAATGTYAGTCACTGCTCTTCACAGCTTGAGAAGCCTCCCTGAGCCTGGAGGTACCCAAACCCGAAAAGCATACCCTGTGATAGGGGACAGGTTCCAGGCAGATCCAGCAGGAAAATGTCACTGGAGAAAGCAACTGTTTGGGTACCACAGCATATGATTGTCCCTTAGCCCAGCTCTGCCACCTCRTCACAAAGTGCTGCAGTGACAGAAGCAAGGGCAGGATAGGTGGGTCACTGCAACCCCCAGCCCAAAACCTGAGCCAGCCCACCAGCRCTCTGAGCATCACTTCCCTCCCCTCCAAACCTCTCCTCTCGCTGTGCCAATCGCCCGGGCTCCAGGCAGAGCTGATTCATAGAGACAGCTCTCCCGCCAGCCCAGAGCAGTCTCGGCTGGATTTGCCCCCAGACGCAAGGAAGCCTTGGACAGATAATTCATCGTGCAGCCCAACGCAGCCGAGACAAGGCCAGGAGCTGTACAGAGCAAAAATAAAAAAGTCACTGGGACTCCCCATATCATATATATATCAGCCAGCAACAGCTCCATCGGGAACAAAGGTATTCAAGCATTGGAAAGAGAGTGCTTAGCAGTAAAATAGGTCCTGGAAGCCCTCGGGCACTATTTACTGGGGAATGAATCTACCTTGGTGACTGATTGCAGCCTTTTAACCTGGATAAATCAGATGACAGATAAGAGCGTCTCCCAGGTAGCCCTGCCGGCAGGTACCTCCATTACAGCCCCATCCATTTCAGCCGGCTCTGTCACCCACCAGGGGACACGARCCCTGCTGTGTGGGGTGAGCCCTGYGTGGGGATCGGTGGGCACAGGTGCCTACTGATTTTTGGAGCATCTCTGCCTTTCTCTTTATGTCAAGAAAGGCAAGGGAGCCTTTTCTATCTGGAGAAGCAAAAGCAGCTGCAAAGCTGAAAACTAACTCATTCCCTCCCTGGCTCTGAAACTCCAAGGCATCCCCTATCCCAGACTACTGCTGGGGGTGGGAAAAGGACATGCAATGGGTACCTGCATGGATACAGCCCTCCAGCACACTTTTCCCATCTGCAGAGGGCACCTTCCAGGCTGCTTGCAGCAGGACCTCTGAATCAGCCTATATCACATCTGAGAGATGGCAGAGACAGAGCTGTCCCCAAAGCCACTTATCCTGCAAGGACAGCCATCAGCTGGGAAAGAAGCTTGATTTATATAAAGACACTTACAAGCCATGAGTGCTCGAAAGCAGGAGTGAACAGGTAGCCTGTCCCAGTCTTTCATTTTGAGAGATGCCCTGTCTGCCACCCCTTGGCACGTATTAACCAGGATGTAAGTGTCTGTAATATGCACCTTCCCTGCTTACCCTGTCCCAGAGACAAGCTGCAGGGATTGAGTCTTCCATCTCCCTGTGTGACTCTCCAGAAAAGAAGTCAGGAGTGCTGGCAGTGCTGCACAGCTCTTCCATGAATGTGGCAGCCCCTGGCCATGCGCTTTCAGACTCAGGGCTGGTTTTGCATGCACCATGATGCCAGGTCAACCACGAATTGGCACGGGTTAACAGCATCAGAGCCTGCCCCATGCAGTCTGTTGCTGCTCCTTTGTGTTTTCCTGCCTGTTTCTCCCCTTTGAGCACTCAAAACTTGCAAGCACACACTCAATGTCCACTGTAAAGTCTATGCACCATCCTTATCCCATTTCTGCTCCTAAAGCCTTTTATTGCTGCTTCAGCCTTTGGAGGACCCCAGTAACTCAACACTCACCCTGCAACTCTCCTGACACAGCAAGGAGTGCTGATGAGGAATACTGACATTTCAACAGCCACTTGAGCAGTTAGTACTCAATACATCCCTTTGTCTTGTAAAAAGGGTCTTCGACCATGCAGCTCATCTGCAGGCACCTTTCTGGGGCAGAGCAGGGACCCTATCTCCCCTCTCTTGCTTTATAGATTCGAGGAAGAGCTCAAGAGGCACAAACAAGTGTTCTAGCACCTTATAACCCAATCCCGTTCTCTGCTCTTTCCAGCACAGGGCCAGATGCTGACGTTGGAGAGAATTAATTACCCACATGAGATAATAATCCTRAGAAAAACACGGGGTGGAGAAGAGTTAAAGGAACAGTAGGCTTGTCTCTGATGCAGAGTCTGGGATTAGAGAATCTCACAGTGCTCCACCGCTGCTCCCGAACAAGAGATTTCTGAAAACTTTGAAGGCAGAAAACAAATGTGGGGAGGAAGCAAAGGAACTGAGCTTTGGCTTTGCATGTGGGATCAGCTTGGTCTGGAAAGGGCAAAAYTGTTCCTGGTCTGCTGTGCCTTGGCATGACAGTTTCTGGAGTGAGAACGGGAAACAAAATCAAGCTGACATATCTTGTTTGAGTCCCTGCATATGGGAGTGCTCCCTACCCTGCCATTCCTGTGACAGCTGGGTGCCARTTTCAGCTGGAGCCATGCAGAGCAGGGCACATAGTACAGGGCACAGTGGTGCTCCAATCGCACCAGAATATGAACAGTGGCTCAGTCAGACATGGCTCAGTCTGCCAGAAATCACCAAAATCAGTTATGAACCCTTTCTGACTGGTTTGAACTCATCAGGCTGCAGTTTTGGAGCTGCTGGAATGAGCAGGAGCTCCTGGTCCATCCAGGTTATTCCCTAGCAGCCTGCAAATGGGGTAGGAGCTGYTAATGATACTGGGAGCCAGGACAGRGTGGGTCTGATCCAGCAAGTTGCCTCTCAGTGGGAAAATCCAGTGAATTCCTTGCAACTGTGCTGCTTTGTGTAGTGGGTTGGATCAGGTACCTGATACCTATAGGAATTACTTTTTTTTTTTTTTTTTTTTTTTTTTTTTTTTTTTTTTTTTTTTTTTTTTTTTTTTTTTTTTTTTGGTGGTGGTAGGGTTTATTTCAGTCAGATTGCCTCCCTGTTCTGGCCTCCATACATCCTCAGGGACAGCAGACCTGAACGGGGTTAGACAAACAGCTTGGCTGAGCAGCAGGGGTGAGGGTGCCCTGGGGCTGGATTAATCCCGGCTTGACACATTTCCCACACASCAGAACGTTGGAGCTGAGATGGGGATGCTCCAGGGAGCCGGGCAGGKCTGGTGAGCTTCAGGGACCAGGACGTCCCCTGTACCCAGCCACACAAACTGCAGCCTGTCCCTGCCCCATTCCAGGGGCATGATGCGGATGGGACAAGAAGCCAGCGACTGTCTGTCTGTCCGGCCARGTCTGTCAGTCCAGTGGGGTTCCACACACCCAGGAGGTCAAAGAGAGATGAAGCAGTGTGTGAGGACTGGAGAGCACCGAGGATCCACCCAGAGCCTGACCTCCCCATCCGTCAGAGATCGCACCCTGGAAGCCTTATTCAGCCATCATTAGTATGCAAAGACTGTGATCCGAGAGAGGGGGAGAGAGAAAGGGAGAGGGAGGGAGGGGGGAGAGAGGGAAGGGAGAGAGAAAGAGAGAAAAAGCCAGTTGTTTTATTCATGGCTGGTGATATTATAGACTGAGTGAAAATCACATTATCGTAATGGGAAAGTTAGAGTTGCCGTGATGATGCCCTGAAGCTTGTGTGCTGATTGGGGTGTGATTGCTATCTGTATTTATATGTAGAAAGCAAAGTTCACTGCCAGTTCAAGATGGTGGAGCCTGCTTCTTCATGCTACATAATTCTTCAGTAGGGAGAAACTAAGAGCAGCCGGGACTGCTGAGCAGGCGTGGGGGCTCCCGCCGTGCAGAGCTGCGGGCAGAAATGGTTCGTGCTGCCCAGCGGGCTCCAGGCAGCGTGGGATGCTGAGCTGGGAGCGGGCTGGGGGCAGTGGCTGGGGTGGGATGGGATGGGATGGGGGCAGTCGGTGTGAGCACCCGGGCGCGTTTGCCTGTGGCTCACTCACAGCCCTGGCTGTTCGTGGTGCTGGGGAAACTGAGCCGCGGTTTCAGTTTTGAGGATGCGGAGCGATGGGTGCAGAGCAGCGAGAGGGGGGGATCGCTGTAAATGTCRTGGTGCTGTTTGCAGGTTGCAGTGGACTGCCAGGGCTTTGGGGACGTGAGTTATTGATGTCTCTGGTATTTCTGTGAGATGGAGTGTCAGTGTAACAACCTGTGGACTCTGCATGTCCCATCCATTAGCCAACTTTCCCCCTTGGCCCCCAAAGTCTTCTTTGAAGAATGAAAGACAGCCTTGGACCTTCCTATTCCAAACTTCAGCTTCAGCCCTGCAGCGGGGTCAGTTCTGGGTGCCTCTGCAGCAGCAGGCAGTGGGGATGTAGGTGGGTCCTTTCGGAATCAATCCATCCTAAAGCCAGAAACCTCCGACCTCACTCCTCTTCTGCCAGCTCTGTCTGACTGCTGCAGGTCCTGGCCCCATCCTGCCCCCGTGCCCYGAAGAGCCTGTAAGCCCAAGAGCACGCTCCAGTCTAGGAGTCACTATCTGTCCTACAGYAGCACTTGGAAAACATTCTGTAGGATGAGGGCTTGCCATGGTCACCAGCTTCCCCCAGGCAGTCAGACAGGAGATCCAGGCGTGGAAAGTTGCTGCTCTGCTTGGGACTCAATCAAGTCTCCAATACTGCAACAAAAGGCGACTTCCACTGACCAGTTTGGATTTTTAGATCCCAAAGTGARCACATTGACAAGAGAGAAATGAACTGTGCATCTGTCAGCAGTAACACCGAGGTTATACCAGCAGTGTCCCTGAGTTCTGCCAAGGACAGACTTTCCAGCAGGCTCCTGCATCTGCAGAGATGTGTTGGTGTCCAAGGGGTGCACTTACCTTCTGTTTCTGGGTGCAGCTTAAGAGAATAACCAAAAYCAGAGTTTGAGGGAAACAGAGGGTGAAACGAAAGAGGGAAATAAATACAGCCAGTGTTGCAGAGGTAAAGTAAGGCGGATATTGAGAAGTGGGAAGAGCAGAGAAATATGCTAAATCTTCCTTTTCCCTTCGATAGGGTTTATAGCAAACCTAAATGTGCTTCRCTCCCAGTGGAGAGCCTTCTCCTTAGTCAGCTCAGCCATATGCCTCCCATCTTACTGTTGCATTTCCCTTTCAACCCCCCATGAGGACCTTCAGTGCTGTGGTGGGAATTTCTTGTGCYTCTCCAGACTCCCCAGCCTCTGGTGTGCTGCACAGCCATTTGCAAACACACCTCCTCTATGAAATGCTCTTCCACTTACATTTTGCSCTGCTGCCAATGGCACAAGRTGCAGCACCCAGGGCAGTGTCCCCCAGATTTGCTCTCACAGTTCAGGGCAAGACACAGCCTGCAAGGAGACAGGCAAAGGCTGGGTTGTGCCCGGCCTGTGTGGAGAGCTGCTGCAGAGCAGAGGGACTGAGGGATGCCATTGCTCCACAGGGACTGCTCAGCCCCAAGGTCAGAGGGAAGGACAAGCTTTCCATTCCAGGCAGAGCTCAGACCTGGCCCTTCCATGACACGTAGTGGCAGAGCCAGCTCCTGGGTGCCAAACCCCCCGTGCCCTCAGCGCACCAGATGGATGCTCGTGTTCCCGAAAGAGCAGCCATTACCTCGTCCACCTCCCTCCCACTGAGGGAGTCAAATGCAGCTCCAAAATGTGCCATGCTGCAGAGCAGAGACTGCCTGMGACCCCACCTGTCCCCTCCACCAGCCGTCACAGTGTGGCTGCCAGCCAGGACGCCCCGTGTATAGACACRGGGTAGGCTGGGACCAAAGGACAGTGAGCTGGGATGGGCAGGAGGAGCAAGGGGCTGGCTGGACACACTCAGAAACGGGAGAGCATGAARGCTGCCAGCTGGGCTTAAAGGCAGGAGGAGAGGTGGCTGCAGGGCACTGTGGAGCTGGGGACAGGGACAGCAGAGGCACAGTGAAGGTCAGGCCATGAGTACAGGCAGCCAGGGAGCATCCCTGGGTTAAAAATGCAGCCTGGGGTACCTGGTGACTGCCTGTGCTGACAGCTAGTGGGAATTGCCTAAATAGCTGCTCATGAGCTGCTGCATCAGGTCCCCATGCCCAGGTCATCGTCACTGGACATGGCACTGCTGCTGTACCTGGGTCTGGCACCAGGCTGGCACCTCCCCCCTCCCCAGCTGCAGGAGAGGCTGTGCCAGGGCACAGGGGGAGAGGGGCTGCTCTGAGCTGCCTTTGTGCCATGCAGGCTTGGCCATGGCCAAGAGCTGGACACCACAGCCCACCCACCTCCTTCCTCAGGAGCCTGCATGCAGGCTGAACCCATGTGAGGCACACRCATGGTCCCTGCACACATGCTCTGTCATTAGGGAGAACAAGCACGCACATGTGCATGCAAGAAGCAGGAGCCCAAGCTCAAAAAACATCATTTTGTCATTTCCCACTGCTTGAGRCATGGCTCCCCTGCTCATTTATTTTTGCTGGTGCATGCAAACAAAGAAAATGACATCTCACAGACAGAGACCTCAGCAAACACCTACATGAAACTGAAGGTCTCCTYCTGCCAAACGCCCACACAGAGCTCTGTCACACACAGGAACACACTGTTGTCCCAACACACCCACGTGGGATCATTGCAGCCAGCACCAACTGCTTCAAAAACATCTCAGCCCAAACCTATGTTCTGTGTGTGAAGACATCACCCACATGCTCAGGCACTGCCAGCCTGTGTGAGCCAGGTAGTGGGAGCATGACAGTCCCAGGCTGCTCAGCCTACAGTGACCAAAGTGGCACAAACATCTGGATATTCCTGTGTGAACATGGCTGCACACACGCATACAGATGTTTTGTTACCACAGCTGCCCAAGCCAGGATGCCCATAGCTCCCTGCTTCCCATGGCTCCRCCTCTTTCCTATTACAGGCTTATCAGTTTTTCACAGTTTAACCAGAATCAGCAACTTCTGTCACCTGCTGCTACCTGGTGCATCCCTTCCCATGCTGGCTAAGTCTGTTTGAACCCACAGATGTGTGATTAAACACGGTGAGCGTTAGTGGCGAAGCACCGCTGCRCGCTCCCCGTATGGCTGATGAGCCTGCAGCTGGAGCAGAGCTCCCTGGGGTACCCTGCTGCTCGCTCAACATGCACCAGGTCGGGGGGAGGAAGGTGTCGACATGGCAGGGAGGGTATTTAAGCATTAAGCCATTTCTTTTCCCTACAAGGATTCTGAAAACTGCAGCTTTTCCTGCCTAGGTATGTCTGGCTGAGCCTCTGACAGGGAGACTGGGAAGACTTTCCTTTGTAGAAAAGCTGGAGAGAACAGGAAAGTAGTGAATGTAAGGAAGAATGTGAAGGGAGAGGGACAAACTGTGTACAAAATAGCAAAGGCAGCTGCCGTGTCTTCTCCCAGCCTTGCCACACAAAATTTGAGGGTCCTCCGGGGGAGCCGAACATCGGAGCACATGRGGGTGACACAAGGAGTTTGTGCCTTACTGCCCCGAGATGATGCTGAGACCAGACAAGAACATACCAGTGTATGTGTTTCCAAAGGGGAAACTTTGCTTCACAGGCTCCAGCATGCAGACCACCCCCTGGCTTGTCCCAGTGTGTGCTCGCTAGATCCTGGGGGATTTCATTTCCAGAGGACTCCCCTAGCTGATGTAGCCTGTCAAGCAGGAGCAGTGAGACTGACCCCAAYGTGATCTGTGCTGCGGGGGACAGGAGTGAAGAGAAAGGTGCCTTGATCCAAAGCACTAGAAAATATTTGTTGGTGACTTGCCCAAACAGAGCATATCACGGGCTCAGAGCACCTGGTCCCTTTTCCAAACTCATCAAGTGTGAAGCATTTTGGGTCAAATTTAAGATGCATCAAGAGGCATCTGAGGATAGATCCCAGAGAAAAGGGACAGAGATGTTTCACATTTGCCTCAAATAAATAACAACTCAGCTTTCTTGCAAGTCTCGTCCAAGCTGCAGAAACACAGGGACACACTTGGGTAATGCAGTAAAAAGCCTCTCATGGCACGGGACTGATCTGCTGTGTTCTCATGGTCCCTGCCATGGTCCTGCCCACCAGACCTTACCCAGCTCCACCACTGCCCTCCCTACCTGGATACAGCATCAGGGCAACCTCRCAGTGCCACAGGAACTGGATAACCCCCGGGTCAGAATGCTGCCAGCTCACTCCTCATGGGAGGGACATGTGGCTCACTCCCAGCATGCCAGCCACTGTTGCTCACAGGGAATGGCTATGAACACACCRCTTTGGAGTGTGCTCTCTTGCCATTTTCCTGCTGAAATCAGGGTTTTCCCTGGAGAGGGGCACAGCTGGAAAAATGCTGGTGGGGTTGAGAGACASCATGGGACAGAGCAGCCTGCCAGGCTGGGGAGCTAGCACCGCCCCTTCCAAGGGACATGGGCACCAGGGCTTGCTGCCTCTCATTACCTCTCTCAGCTCCATCTTTCCCTAGATAACCCCTTCAAGACACCAATGCACAGCATGAGCCCATCTGCTCCCAGCACTGCAGCTGCTGACTCTTTGCTCCTCTCGCCTATTTCCCTGCAAATAGCCTTTATTCCCCCATCCTCACCTCTCCCATCGGCCTGCATCCAACCCCATCTCTCTGCTGCCATCTCTGCTCTGCTTGCTCCAGGTCCTGCTGGCCTCACTCCTTGCATCCCTGAGTCCTGATACAACGGGGAGCAGTTTGGGTGCAATGCTCCTCTCCGAGCAGGCCCTGCGCCATGGAAATGCTGAGGTGGCACAAAGGGTTAATGCATGAAGGGCAGCTCGGAGACTGTAAGAGCACGGAGCACCATTCTTGGGGAATTAGGACCGACACAAATTGACATTGCGCTCTGCAGCTGGTTTCCTCTGCACCATGCCTTGTGCCAGCAATTACTGCAGGCAGGAAGAGGAAGATAAATGGATGAATAGGCGGCTCATGGAAGATCCCTGGATGGATGGATAGATGAAGGACAGCCCAGATGGGTGGTRAGTCCAGTCAAGGTTCCAGTCTAAATTCCCAAATTCCTTATATTAATTTACTCTCCCATCTGCTGTAGTGAAACCAAACACCCCCAAATTTTCCTTATTCCCTCTTTCTGACATCAGTTTGATGCCATTCTGTTGGTGCTTTGCTGGCCAGTCCCTTTCTGCACAGCRTGAAGTGCTGCAGTGCAATAGCCTGATTTAACATCCTTCCCTCAAGAACATCGTCCCCTCAGGGCCAGATGCAGGGTACTCCTGGGTCTGTGTTTTCCCCTGTTCCACCTGTGACATTGTGCAGCCTGATCAGCCACCAAGACCTCTGCACTGATTTTCTGCACCCTAGAAGTGTTCAAGGACAGAATAAATGAGGTTTTGACAAACCTGATCTAGTTGATGCCTGTCCTGGGCATGGGGGTTGAAACTAGATGAAGTTTAAGGTCCCTTCCAACTCAAACCATTCCATGGTTCTATGAAACAGGTATGAACATACCAGGACTTTGGAAAACAGAGAAGGTTGCTAGTCCCTGTCTTCCCCAAACACCGTGTGATTTGCACACCACCAGAAAAGTCTGTGGGCCTCTGTGTCGTGAAGGAAATTTTCCTTCCCTGATCAGCAGCATGGCTGGAGTAACCCASGGACACAGTTCACGGGCACAAGACAACAGCAATCTCCCTCTTTACTAGATTTCAAACCCTTGGCTCTCCACACCTTGCATCTGCTGCCTGCTGCAGGAGCCAGCTGGTCAGAGGGCACGCAGAGATCCTGGGAGGGTGGTGCTTTGCATTCTATGAGTGGTTTTGGGAAAGCAGCAAGGTGTTATTTGGATGGAGCCGGTGGAGTCACAGCCTTATTTTCCTTGTGAGATGAGAGACAACAGAAATGGTGATGCTGATGACTTAGCAGGGAAGGGCAAAGGACASCCCTGCCCATGAGCTCTGCATGTTTGCAGCAAATGCTGAAAGAGCTGGGTGACAAAATATTGTTGGACAAAACATTTTTTTAGAGCAGACCAAGCCCTTTGCAGAAACTTTTCACTTTTCACTAGAGCTCCTCTAGTTATTGTTTTGTTTATAATTCTGCAAAGTCCTTGTGTTCAATTTGAGTCTTAGCAAGGCAAAATAAACAAAAAAGTGACAACCAGTGATTTGTTCTGATTTTTGGAAAGCCAAGCACATTTTACAAAATCTGGCTTTGAAAGCTGGTTTTGGAAGAGAGAGAGAACAGGTTGCTTCCAGCCACTCATCCATATGAAAAAAAAAATGGAGAAAAAGTTTGCACACAAACTTGGAGAGGCAGAAGGAAAATGTCAATGCTATGTCACAACTCTAGCTGGTACAAGACAGCTCTTAAACAGAGATGTGAAAGGGCTGTTTGGGATCATGTRCCCCCCGTTCCATAAATTACAGCTGAGTTGACAGGGATAGAGCAATGCTGGACTGGTCAGCGATTTTGGGAAGAGGTCCCAGATGGTTCCTATTTCATCCAAAGTGGGTCACCTGCCCCACCTCCTGTTCCCTCTCGATTTCAGACCTGGCATTCTCTATTAAAATCTTTGGGTGGTGGTGGGTACCTCACTGTGGCCCTTTGATCTCACCCCCTYGCCTCTCTGAGCCCTCCCTTCTCAGGAGACATTTGTAGGGTGGGTAGAGCAGGGGGGATGGAGACAGTCACCCCCCTTGTCCATGGCATTGAGTCCCTGTGAGCCAAACAAGCACTGGCACGGTGCAGCTGGGCAGGCTGTCCTGCRGGCTGTAAATCATGCCTGCACATTCCTCTGGTGGCATTTCACTCAGGACATGTCCCCCCTCAAAAAGCATAGCAACTGCCCCCCTCCCCACTCCTGCCCAACCAGTCCCCACCCCGGGAAACAACTCTCAGCCCCTTCTTGTAATTTTTGAGCATGAAGAAGCATTAAAATTTAATCTACCTTCTTGGCACACTTTCTCCTTCCCTCCTTGTTCTCCTCCATCCCCAGTCTCCTCATCCTTCTGGGTTCATAAATCTTAATTGTCTCTGTGACTTGGGTTTTCGTTTCCCCTTTCTCTTGCTCTCTTTCAGTCTTGATCTTTCTTTTTTTTACAATGTTAATTAATCATATTTAGGCCTGGTCCCAGCTGTTACCATAAGGAGAGTCCCTTGCCAGCCCCCTCTCCCCACCCCCAGCCCAGATGCATGTCACTTTTGGATAAATCCATCCAGTTGGAGGAATTCTTTGATTATTCAGCAATGGAGACACTGGGTGATTTGTCATGCTCGCAGTGCCACCTCTGTGAAGTGCCATTCACAGCTCTGCTCCCCTGGGCATGGCCCACCCTATCCCCATCTCTAAGGGGTTCCTGCTCCAGAGGAAGAGTCTCGCTGTTCAGGGAGATGCTGAGGGGTTTTTGCTAAAGCAGGACCTGTCAGCYCAGCCAAGAAGATGGCAGCAAATGTGATTAAGGGGCTCCTGTCTCTGAGGGCTCATCCTGCCTGGGGGGGATGCAGAGGGGAGAGGCAGATTCCCTTGCTGGGAAAGCATATGGGGACAACCTTGGCAGTGTTTCTGGGAGGTCCAAATGTAAGGTCAGGCCCTGCAATCAGTCTTCCCCTGTTCTCCCATMCCCTCCCTTCTCTGTGGCTGGCGCTGTTCCCTTGAAGCAGGAGCAGTGTTTGCATCAGCTGACAGGGCTGGCACATCTCTGTGCCACATGGCACYCCAGCTCCAGGGGTGACCTTGTATCTGACACTGCTGGGACGTATGGGGACATGCAGGGAGCTAGCTCAGTGTGCTCGTGCTCCCCGGAGCCTGCTGCCAGTGGATATTCAGTATCCAGAAAAATGGAAAGATCCCTCAATGTGCTGTTTAGGATGGTTGGGAATCCTTGCCTTGGAAAGACAGGGGATTGAAATTAACGGCATGGGAAAGGTCAGACATGCCATGAGATTGAGGATGTGCAGAAATCCCTGAGCAGGGGCAGGGAGGGAAGGTGGAATGCAGGGAGAGCCCAAGGGTGCAGGGAGGSTGCCTGAGCCTGGTGCCCGAACCTGAGCAGCAGTGGCAGAGCTGGCACCAGGGAGCTTTGGGAGAGATGCAGAAGGAGGGCACTGGCAAAGGGGACAGGATTGGACATCAAAGGCCTGGACTATGCACCCCAGCTGATGTGTGAGTGTGACTAAGGCAGGGATTCAGCTGGCTGCCAGTCAAGGCCAGCTGGCACTGGCTCCCAGAGCTTCCACAAGWGCTTGCCTCTGGTGCCCAGAGTTCTGTTGCTCCCCAGCAATGCACCAAGCTGTCACACCGGGGATCACATGGGCCAGCAATGTGAAAAACCCAAGAGCTTGCCCCTCTCTTGCCCCTCATGCCAGGTGTGCTCCCCAGCACGTGTTCCAGGTCCTTGTTCAGGCTGTTCATAGGTCCCAGGTTGCTTCAAAAAATCACCCAGAAAGCACATCCCATTTCTTAATGCTCCTGGTTCTCTTRACGCTATCTTGAAGCTCCTTCTTTGCCTCCCTTCCCTGAGCCTGTCCCTCTAAATTATACCCTTTCAGTCCTAGTTTCAGCTCCTAGTGCTAATACCCCTCAGATATTTGCAAGCTATCATCGTGTCCTCAGTGTGTTATCATTAGGCTAAGCTCTTGCAGTTAGCTCCTTCAAAAGTTCCTTGTAAATCTTTCCCTTTACATCTCTGCTTGTTTTCATAGTTTTTTCTGAATGTCTTCCAATCATGCCAATGGCTTTCGAGTCATAGGCCTGGAAATGACCCTTGGAATTCTGCTTGGGCCAAACCCCAACTGCTGAGGGGTTTTCCAGGCTGATCCCTCCCTCTGTGCATCTGAGTTCAGTGCCAAATCACATCAGCACTTTTCCCATGGCAATCCCATCTTTACTGGCTACTCACGGCTGTGCCTGTGTTTGATACCAGCTGAACCAATGCAGACTGGAAAAAAAAAAAAAGAGTGACATTCCATTCTGCTTATTCCATTTGGAAGAAAGCCAGACTGTTTTCCTTTAATCTCGTAAGGGAGGAGGTGGCAACTCACATGAAAAGTGGAGCAGGTGAAAATGGATCAGAATTCTTTCCCCCAGTGAGAAACCAAGCCACCAATGGGTATTTGAGGTTTGGGGCTGGAACAAACCCGATGGGGCCCATCTGTTGCTTTTGCCTTTGCAGATCAGCTGTGTTTTCCCAAGCTGACCTTCATCTGCTATTTCAAACCCCAGGTCAGAGTTCCCATGGGCTCCATCCAGCTCCCACTGGGAATGAAACCGGGTGCTAAATATTTTGGTGTCATTTCACTATCTGTTTCTGTCTTTACTACCACCTACAGGCTTCAGGAATGAAGCAGCCTCTTCCCAGATCATTAACAGGGAGCTTAATTAAAAGCTGTCATAGCACCAGGCATCATTGCTGGAAAATGGTAGTCCACTTTGCWGCTGGGTGACAGGGTCAGGCTGTTCTCATTTCCCTGTCAAGAACACGCTTTTTTTATCACTGACTCCAGGACTCGCCATGGCTCCAACTCATTTTAACAACTTGTACCTCCTGTAACCTTTTCTACTCTTCTTAAAGTTTTGACCAAATTTTGAAATTGAAAATGCCCCTTTGAAATGCAGAATGCAGGACTGACAAAACAAAATGTTGCAACCTGTTTCTGTCCCATCACTATGTCCTCTGGAGTATTTATCGTGGTGAGGTATTTTGGGGTTTTAAAGCAATATTCTCATTAGAGGATTTGGGAAAGGAATGGTTTCCCAATATCCACAGAAAAATTTCCTTAGATTTAGATGTCAGGCAGACAGAAATGCCAGGCATAGCCAGGCCAGAAACCTCCACATTTTTTGTAAAAAAAGGGCTCAAAGCAGGCTGTGTTCTTGTTTGAGGCTATTTGAGCTCCAAAAACACCATCTCACAGTAACYCTACATCCAGAAAACTCCCTCTAGAAAAGAGAGGTGAGAATAACCAATGGGTGCTCTTCGTTTTATTTCATTTTCATTCACTGGGAACCAAAACTATTGACTGGGGCCTGTGCAAGTTATTTTGGGTTTTACCTGAGTGCTTCACCTTCCCTCCTCTGTGCTAGCCCACCTTTGTGGATTTTCATACCCCATCTTCCTGGGGTTTTGTAGCCTGTGAGAGCAGCCATGATCCCGTTCCCAMTGACACGAAGAGATGAGCATCTGTTCATGTGTCCCTGCACCCTAAAAGTGGGTAAAAGTCTTCTCAGAGATTGGTTTATGTGCCTCCCCCTTGCTGTTTTCAAAGCTAAGCCCTGCTGGGACCCCACTCATGCAGATATTGAAGCACACACTCAAACCATGAGCACATGAGCTCTGCCACTGCTCCCAGAGGACTTCAAAGGGTTGGTCCCACGTGCTTAAAACTGAACAGGTGTTAAATAATCTGCGGGATCAGGGCATCAGTCATCGGCAAGGCAGGGGGCACTGGATATATCTTGCGATAATAGACCACTTTGCTACATTTGCACAGGCCTTTGCAACAGCCAATAAATCAGGCAAAACAGCTGCTACTAAACTATGCAGAGACTTCGCCCTTCCACGCAAATTCTCTGCGAAGATCAGCCATGATCTGGGCGGGGGAGTTTGAAGCTGGGCCCCTGAAGCCAAACTAGGGATGGTCAGGGCACCYACCCTACAATCCCACACAATAAAGAGCAGTTGGAGAATGGGATCTGTGGACCCTTGAACCCAGCCAGCYRGACTGAGCACTGTGCCACTCACAGYATGGAGAGCCCAGTCCRGCYATTRYTCTAGGAGCCCCAAACCATCAAAGAGTTAAAGCACTCATGTAGCTGGAGAGGTTATATCTGGGTCTCTTCTGATCTGCCTGCCACTGTTAAACCAGGTCGCATCATTGGAATTGGCTTAAAAACATTTTGGGATCTGCTGAGCATGAGGACAGCAGGAATTTGGGGCATGGATCCTCGGTCTGACTCCACTGGCTGCTCCTCAGATCCTGTGATTTCAGCCATTCCCTCAATTTCCTGTTTTGTTAAATGATCCTCTCCAATTTAACCAGCAATTTACTGGGCACAGTTCCCCGGGGTGTGYTCTCTTTGGGCTTTATCACCTGCAGCTATGAAGAAAAAGCCAAAGAAACCCCCAGCAGTCAGTGACRCCCCAGGGATGCGCTGCTGTAGAGAGAGCAAGAAACAGCTTCTGGAGCAAGCAGCAATGGATGAAAGAGGCAGAATGAGAAAAGCCTGAGTACAGCCTGAACAGAAAGAAAAACAAAAAGAGGACAAAGACTGAATTTGAGAGGAAATTCCAAATGAGACAAGTGTACAAGTTCCTTGGAGCCCACCTTAGGCATAAGGGCTACTGCTGCTCTTTATCACCATTTTGCTGCTGATGCCAAAGGCTCATTGCTGCTAATGGAGAGCAGTTTGGGTTGTCCAGGATTCCCAAGGGGGTGCCAGCTCCCATCTTGATCCTACACTCACCAGACATTTCAGGGCACTGCGAGCCTGGAATCCACACACCATCACCAAGGCACGGGGGGACTGACAGAGCCCAGACGCTGGACCAAGCACAGGGGGTGGTGCCAGCACATCATGTCCCACAGAAACTCTCTGCTAGGTTTTCCAGAGCTGGCAAACTTCAGAGCTGCCAAAATACTTGTTTGCAACCGAATGGGGAAAGGGATTTTCTTAGCAGGATAGGAAGTATCACTTCCCTGTGTCACTCTTTGCAGGAACACAATCCAAGGCCTTTGGATTTGAAGAACAAACTTTACTATGCAAAAGTCCAAGCAGCCAATGTGTGAGATGAAGCCACCAGGGTGAGAGAACACATTGCATTATATCAAACTATCAGGGAACAATTTTACACTGTGTTCACTCACYGCTTTCAGTCTGGGCAAATACGCCCAAGCAGCAGAGGGCAGCTGACAGCAGGTCATTTGTGCCTTTTACAACTCCAACATTTATAGCCAATTATGTCCAACATATTCATTTTAGTGTCAAATCCTAGAAMACTGTTCAGGAACTTGGCATCTACCTGYATTTTGTGTASTCTCTGARCCTTATTTTTGCATGTTTCAGGTARCTTGATACATCTGTTCCAATTTTTAAACATGTTCCTGCCAAAATAGTCCCCTTCCTCTCTCATTCCGGTAATCCATCCACGAGCAGCCGATAGTCACCCCTTTACCTGTCCACTCCCACACAAGATCTCCCTCTCCAAGGTCACAGCTCTGTCCTTGTCTACCTGTCTGTGCAACAAGGGAACAAAGGACAGTGAGTTCAGTTAGGATGGCATCACAGGGAAAAACCCAATGACACCTTAGCCAGCTGCCTGTTCTTAGAGAAGGGAAAKCACTGAGATGGGGCAGGAAGCCCCATGAGACAGTTTGGAATGAAAAGCAAGYAAGACCAAAATTTGGGGAAGATAAAAGGTGATAAATGTCTGTCTCTTCACCAAACTTTTCTTCTTAGCCTCTTGCTGAACCCAATTACCCTAACTAAAATGAATGCTCTGTCATATGACAGACTTTTCTCTTTGATTAAGGACTTCCAGGCTTCTTGCAGGTGATGCACTCCATAACTCATTGTAAAGATGGCTGCATTTTATAACCAATGAGTTGCGTGGAGTTAAGGGCTTTTTTTTTGCCTCTATCCCCCCTCTTCCCTGTTTCCTTGCTCTCCAGTTCAGACCGAACTGGGTTTAACTAGGCCTGAATAATTTAATAGAGTCATTATGCTCCTGTGTTTTTCCCTTACTGTCAACTGTAAAATCCATACAGTAGCTTCGGGAAATGGGGCTAATTTGAATTGATAATAGGAGACTCTGGAAAAAGTCATCTATTGCCGTGCAATGGTGGAGCAGATGCATGCTAAATCTTGTATAATGAAAGAATATGCTGGTGTCAATTATGTAAGAAAACGACTTTACAGTGGTTTGAGGCAATGGGTTAGCATTCTGCTTGATATTATCACATAAAGAAACACCCATCAAAACTTCTCATAAATATGGAACGGCGAGTAAGATTACATTATAAATTTGAATGTTATGAATGTGTATGAGAGAGACAGATCGAAGCAGGATACCCACCTCTCATAACTGGAAGTACAAAAGAGCCGTATTTCAACATTTACACAACACTGTCGTCAGGAGAGCRGACCAGGAGAGGGACCGGAGCTGTGTCCCTCCCCTGCCTGCCCCAGAGCCACTGTCACAGCATTTGCTGGGGAAAAGACCACTACTGGGCATTGTGTCTGAGAGAAACAGCTATTCGTCATCAGGCAAGGTGCCTGGGAAGGTGATGATGCTGCTGCAGGTGGAGGGGTGGCTTTCACTTCAAGAGATGTTTGCACAAGGATCTAAATTTCATGGCAGTCAGGAGAAACACCACTCTCAGCTTTTGAGGCTTGCTGCTGCCTGGGAATTTGCTGTTTGCAGAGAAGTTACRTATGCCATTTGCAGGTCCAGTTGCCATCAGCCAAAATCAGTGCTACAGCCCRGATAAGAGAGGACAGCGTGTTGCTGAGCGTGTATTTGACTGCAAAAGGCTGCAGCAGYTTCTGTTAAGCAGGTCACTAGGGAAGGATCTGCTCCCCTGAGGGAAGAGCAGTTATCAGCTCAGGTCATGGTGGGGTGGGGTGAGACAAAAAGGATTAGACAACATCAGAGGGGATTTGCTTCCGAGCAGATTCCCAGCACATGCTGTAGGGAGGAGGTACTTGGGGTGAGGGAATTCCAGGGCACAGAATCAATGAACCACATAACTAAATTCAATTCGTCATAAAACATGAGCTGGGCGCAGAGGAGATAAGGGAAGCCTGGCCCAAGTGGATGGCGGGGATGGAAGGAGCTCCATGGCCGTCACACAGTTCACATCCAGCCTGAGGTGAAGTAGGTCACCCAGCACAAACCTGCTGAGCTTGCACTGCCCACTTCAAATCCCCTTGAGACCCAAACACTGCCTGAGCCGCTGACGTCACAGAGCCTCCAGCAGAGCTGTTGGTTATCCCTGCTCTGGGGCTGGACAGAAATTGGASCAGATCCAGGTTCCTCGTGGCCAGCTGATGGCTGAAACCTGTCCGTTTGCCCTCCCTGGACTCCAGCTGGCTGGCTGCAGCCTGAACACACCAGGCTCCATCAGCACGGTGCATTCGAGCTCCCAACACGAATGGGAGGCATGTGTGATGCATCAATTTGCAGCCATTCCCTCGTTGCAGCTCTCCCAGATGTTGCTGCCCTCACAGCCGGGACAGCTGAACACATCACACACCCAGCCTAGAGCCATCCCCATCCACCACACACTTTTAGACATCACTGCATCAGCACAGAGGGATATCTGCTGACAGAGCTTAGGCTGTGCCACTTTGGGAGCAAATACTCAGCCACTCAGCTGCTGTGCTGCAAAGGGACAGCTTTGGGGCTCAGGCTGSTCAGAGGGTGAGGGCTGTGACATGTCTGACCTTGGCCTGCAGCAACTGGATYGTCCCTTGTTCTTCCTTGCTGGCTGCCCTGCACTTCTGCTGGATGCTGCTATTCCTGGAGCAGAAAGGGTAGCAGAGAACATGGCCTTCACTGCTTCCACCTCAGTCATGAATCTGCAAATTCATCTTCAGCAGTGGGTTATGCTGTCTGTGTCTGCTGCTGACCCTCCCAGGGCTGGTGTCTCCAGCAGAGGCAGGGAGAGCRCAGGGAAAACATTGCTGTGGCTCACTCGACCCAGGTTGAACCGGTCTAAATGATACCTCAGTGTGGTGTTGCCAGCACACAGAATGGGCACAGCTTAAGTTATGGCTTGAATGGGTTGGACCCCATGTGGAAGTGTGGAAATCTGAGCGTGCATCTGCCCTTTGGGGCCTGGAAGATAGAGCGGATCCCAGTGGAGAAGCTGGCCCACCTGGCTGAGAAAGGGCGACTCCCAGTGCTATTCCCTCCACTGAGAGAGGGAGACAAGCCAAAGAAAGGTGCCTCTCACCAGCCATACCTGACTTGCATATAAAACATTGCTGGGGCTGGGGAATATTGCTTTGAGAGCATCCAGCACAGCAGCTCCTTCATGGCCTGAGCAGGCTCTGTCTTACACAAACATTGACTTTGGCCCACTCTGGCCCTGTGGGATGCCTATTCCAGCCTCTCTTTGCTGGCTACAAATCTGCTGCTAATTTCCAGCCTACAATTTCTTTCCTTCTGCTCTAGCCCTGCTTGCTCYAGTGCCAGTGTCCTCTTTTAGCTTCAGTGGCTCTTCCCTGCTGTTAGCCCTGTTGACGTATTTATGGACAGCAATCAGATCCCCTCTCAGCGGGTGTCATGCTGGGCTAAACAAGCTGAGCTCTCTCAGCCTCCCCTTTCCAGAAGTGATAAGGACATCCTGCACTGAAGCAGGGCAGCTGCTTTTCTTCTGCAGCCAGGTGGGAGCACATCTGGGTTGGATTCCTACCACCCCAGCCCCTGTGCCTCGCTTGCTGCCATCACCTTACTGGGAATGGGGTGGATGCTGTGCCTCACTGTCCCCTCCAGAACGGAGATGTATGTCCAGGAATCACCCAAAAAAAGACAGGCACTTCCAGGGTCTTCTCTAGGCACAGTCTGAAGCCTTGTTTACTCCTGGGGATTGTTAGTAGGAAAATAGGGGAAAACTGGATAAGCCAGTGTCTGTCCACTCAGCAAGAATGAGGAGAGACCCCTCTCTAGCTTTGTGGAGGGGCTTCTTGTCATGCTTCCCTTTCATATCTTCTCTGCTTCTCCCCTGGCTTTTTGAAAAGACACAGGCAACACCCTGACTGAGGTCAAATGAGTTCAATCAATGTGTTTCATCCCAAATGTTACATTTTTTTGTCTTTTCCATTACTGAAAGACTTCTCAGTTGATTATTTGGGACAGCTGGGATATCTGGCTGCTATGGTTTATTTCTCCTTAGAAATAACATAGTTTTCCACCTACATAAGATTGTTTTTTACACTTGTCAGTAAAGCTTTATAAGAGTTATAAAAYAATGTTTTAAAAAAACATGATTTCTACTACACCTATTGAAAGAAGGCTTCTCCCTTCTGATGCTTTGGTCCTCTGAACTTTCAGGAAAAGGACAGAGTGGTGCCTAATTTTACCAGGATTTTCATTTGAAAGAAAATACAAAGGAAACCTTTGCTCCATTTTAAAGACCTCACTTCTGTATTTAAAAAAAAATTATTATGTTTAGGCACAGCTTTTTTGTTTTAACATTTTAGCAGTGTGATGCTTTTAAACCTTGACATTAAAATGAAATTAATTAATCTGATCTGAAAAGAGTGTTCCTTGAGGACTTTCCTTTGCAGATAATTTTGAGATCAGTGAAAGGAGAGAGGGAACAAGATGGACATTTCTAATTAAGTGTTGAACATCTGGAACTCTCAGCATTCTTTCTCCCCTCAGGATTTTGCAAACTTCTGCACTTWGCAGAGCTCCGTCCAGCTCTTTATTGTGCTCGATGCTATAGAAGCATTTAAAAATGGTAGTCCCAATGTCAGTTCAAGTCCCAGAGCTTCAGTTCTTATGTAGCCAAATGTTATTCATTTATAAGCATGGATTTGCTCCTCCAAAGCTTTTTCTTGCTATATCTTTGTGCAGCATCCACTGCACTTTAGTCTGCCACCTCTAGTTCCCTCTAAACATGTCCTTGCTCTGTCCTAGACCTCTTTATAATCCACCAAATCTTTGGCTGTACAATATAGACACCTTGCCTAAGCAGAACAGTGGTTTATTATTTTTATCTTTTATTATGCTGAAGCTAAACTGTTCAATGGGCTGGTTTAGCCATGTTTCCTATTTTATTAAAAAAGTAACATTTTTTTTAAACAGTTTACATATTCTACAATGGAAAAGTAGCTGTTTTCTGCTTAAAAATAGCTTTTACATTTTAATTGTAAAATAGTTTGGGGAAATGTTGGAAACCCAGTGGTTCCAGGTAACACATACAAAAATATTCATCAAGGTTTCTGACCACTCAGTTCTGGGGATGGGAAGGGGGCTGCTCTGCTGGTGGATTTTATTCTGACCTGGGGATGGGACATTTCTGCAATTCTCAGAAAGAAAACCAAGACTTTCTAATCTAAATCCCAACCACATTTCAAGCCCTCAGACTGTAAAACTCATAAAGATATAGAACTTTATCCWAACTTTGTCCCTGCCCCAGCTGGCCAGGCCTAGCCTAAAACCCTGGAGTGAGAATTCCCAGCCAGCTGGTTTCCTTGCAGCCTTTTGCCTCTTTTGCCGTGGCTTTTAAGCGAAGAATGGGGGAACAACCTCCCCAGCCGGCTGGGAAGCTGCACTGGGGTTTGATGGCAGAGCCCAGGGTGTGTGTAGGATGGATCCTGAGCGCCTGCAGTCCCTGGGAGCCTTGCCCACATGCTGTTCTCATCTACAGGGGGTTATTTATAGCCGCTGATGCCAGGAATTCGGCAGGGACGCTGCCGGGGAGGATAACAAGTTTCTCTTTAGGAGGAATGTTCCACCCCGACCGGAGGAGCAAAGAACAATAAAAGATGATTGATTTCCTCGCAGCCGCCTCGGAGCACGGTGCTATACCCACACCAAGCATCCCAATGTGCAGGGCTCCCWTTCCCCAGCGGATGTGCTCGGTGTCCAGACACAGGATAACATCAGTGGGCGGTCAGAAACCTCAGCCTTGGATCCACGTTCGCTCACCAAACTGGACAACCCCCATCATCTTCACCGGAGATGAGTGAGAAGAGGAGGAAGAAAGGGAGGGYTTGTAAGACTGCCTCTCTGGGCCTTCAGGCTTTTTCTATTTACATTCTTTGGAGTAAATTACCGAGGCTTAGAAATTTGCAGGGAAATCACTTTGATTCTTAAACTATATGAATGAAGCTGCAGATGGRGAGAGTAATGGCTTAAATTTATTAGTGTGCATAAAATTGTTGCTGCTAATTTTCAGCTGTACACTAGGCAAACAGTCGACGGGATTAAACTGGATCCCTTATTTAAACAAACTCACAAAATGTAATTTACATCTAGTTATTGTTTCCTCCTCTTGCCAGACCCCTTCCCAAAGCTCCCTCTAATGTTGCCAGCTCTGTATTGCACCCTCCGGCTCTGCCATCACCTCGGGACAGCGCTCAGGCTGCTCTGGGACCTTCGGGAGAGAGAAGTGGATTTAGAGCAGCACTCTCTGAGCTTTCTTCTCCAGAGGAACTGCCCTGGATTTTTTCCACTCTAGAGAGGCAAGATTTTCCACTAGAGATGCCACTTAAGGATGGGTTTTTTTCTACTACCAATGCCAGTTGCGAGCCTTTCCACCCCTCTAGGATTAAGCCGTCACCAGTGGGCTGTGACAATGAAGGGAAATCCCTGTTACAGGGCAGTGCCACGCTCTCATACCTCGAGGATTAAGCGTACAGCCTTGTCTCCTGCCCTGCAGCCAGTCTGGCTATCACTTGTGTGCAGCCCCGAGTGTCTCCCCTGCTTTCKGACCCCTGCTGCTGCCACAGCCATGCCTGACACACGGGATCCTGGGGCGGGAAGGAGCCTGGAGCAGGGAAACAAAACTCATGGCACCATGAGGGAGAGTCTCCATGCCAGTAGCAGCCCCGTGCCTTGTTTTGTCCTCCAACACCCAATCTGATATCACCTGCTTTTTGATGTGTGCTGTCTTCTGCCACAGGAAAGGAAAGCTCAGCAACTGCTGGTTGGAGCCTGCAGAGAAGACTGGACGATCAAAACTTCGTCCTGTAAAACTCAGCAGATCTACTCTAGATCCACTGATTAGGTGCAGAGTGCCTGACCTCAATGGGGTCTGATGTGAATTAATTAGCTGGAAAAAAATCTGCTCAGTTTCAGCCCTGACCACATGAATTAATCTCATCCATTTATTCCCTGCTCTCTGGTGCCCCCCGATGAGAGGAATCTGTGTTACAGAAAATCTGGGCGCCGCTGGAGGGTGGGAAGGCTGCGGTGGAATAACAAAGCTGACGGGATGGGATAATACCGGAGTACCACAGGAACTCTCATCCTGCTCCCTGTGGCTGTTTGGACCCTGCTAGCAGGACATCCTGTGTCTGGCAGCAGCGGTGGGGTTCCAAGTGTAGGTCCAGCACATGGAGCCCTGGAGTCATCCAGAAATGCCGGCCGAGGGGGCTGGCTGAGGGCAGGAAGGAGGAGAGAGTACAGCAGGGCGATTACAAGGAGATGCTGGAGCCACCTGAGCTTGGAGAAAGCTCTCCATGTGGCACAGCTCTGTTTTTGGTGTCTGCAAATGGTGGTAYCACCATGTTTCTGTGTGCCTCGTGGGGGAAAAATGACCATGGTAGAACTGAGCCACAGTGAGGAAGAGGTGATCAAAATCAGAGAMATTCACACCTTCAGCACAGGGCTGCATTCAGGGATTTCCCTCACCAATGGCCAGGCAACATCCATCCTCAAACCCCTGGGAAGGGAAGCTCCCTGGGAAGGTGTGTGATGGTTAATGTGCTCGTGGGAGCTGAGCTGGTTGGGATGTGTCTGATTCCTGTGTCCCTGCCATRGAGCAAACAGAGGGATGAACACAGGAGCAGTTTTGTGCTGCAAATCATTCCTCATCTTCTGAGCAGTGCTGAAGTCTTACCACAGGTCTGCAAGGATAGGAAGGAGACAGGGATCTGCAGAGTCCATCCCATCAGATTGTCACATCTGTGCTTGGACAGCATCAACCAGCCCCCTTTCATCCTCTGCACCTCCAGCTCCTGGAGGCTTCATGCCAACTCCACTGGGAATGTCACTGCTTAGGACATAGGGAAGAGGGTGGAGGGACAAATCCTTCCCTCCTAGAGAGAAAAGGGCRTAGAGGTAAGGTCTGAAAAGTGGGTGACAGATACGGGAGCAGGAGGACAGACTTCTGGGCTTGGGTACTGGACAGGAGACCGGCAGCAGAGATGGAAAGCCACTCCAGCATCTCCCCTCCCACCACGCCGCTGAGAGCTGATCAACCCCGGCTCACCTTACAAGCCACTTAATCCCTTCCGTCATGCTTCTCCAGGAAGGGGGTGTGCGGGCCAAGCTTTAGCTGCCACCAGCTGCCCCAAAGTCATATGCTGAGCGTCTGCAGGAGCATGTGCAGGGGGACATGACTGACACTGTGCCAGTCCCCTGCACCTGGGAATCKCCCAGCCCTGCAACCCCAGACCCAGCTGGCTCTTTGATCTCCGTGGGGGCTGAAAAAGTTCCCCTCCACTCCAGCTTTGGAGAGGATCATTCTGATTTTGTCTGGACTTCTCATATCCTGGCAGGTGTCAGTCTTGACTTCCAAGACGCCGTGGAGGGGGAGGTGGGAAACAGGAGGATTATAAAAATAAATAAAGTGTTGAAAGCCCACCCTTCCTCTCAGTCCATGTGTTGGGCCCTTGTTAATCTAAGCAATTGCCTTCTCCTTCCTATTAGTGCCATCAGCCTCCCTAGGAGCAGTTACACACATTCTGCCACAGGAAATACCAACCTCAATGTTTTTGAGCACCCTGGAGGTGGAGATGTGTGTAGATGGAGGACCTGGAGACAGCCTGTGCCCTGTCTCAGCCCTGGACAAAGTCATCCATGGCCTTCACTAAGGAAGGAACCAGAGAGACCACCAGGCACATGCTGGATGTGAGGACAGAGCAAAAGCTCATGTTCTCCTCAGCTGCCCTGCTCTGGTCTCACCAGTGCTGCTCACACCATCTGAGCTGTGTGATGGGTCAGTCTGCACTGTTTCCTGGAATGTGCTGCTGTAGAAGTAAACATTCATAAACCAGGGCCCTCTAAAGCCTTGAGTGTCCTCTACCTGCAAAAGACATCTTCCAACCCATGCCAGAAGGACTGTAATATCAAGAGAGATCTCCTGCTGGAGTACTCCAGCCCCAAACTTGATAGAAGTGGAAAAGGATGAGAGTTCCCTCACAAAGTTTGGTCTTTCTGACTGTTCAGGCTTAAATTACAGACACGAAAGCCATGGCTGCCGACAGCTTCAGCTCAGATGGGCCAAGACACGGCTTTGCATTGGCCCTCACCCTTCAGGTGCTTGACCTTTGCTCCAGACAGTAAAATGATCTCAAACCTGGYTGGGATGGGATGTGTGAAATCTTACTGTAAACGGCCTTAAGTCCAGGGGCAAAGACTTAAAGGAAGCTGTGGCAGCACAAGGCTGTGGGGCAGGTCAGCATCCCCCACCTCAGTGTCCCATCTGAGCTGCCTTTTAGCTGAGCAATGTTTTTAGGATCACAGTGTACTATGCTACAGGACGAACCCYTAAATAAGACAAATAAGTTTGGGCTGTCCTCGTGTGAGTTTCTGCAAGACTCACTGATGCATTTTTTTTCCCTCTTCCTTCACATTTCTTAGGTCTCCTCTCTTTAGCTATTGAGAGACTCCAGATGACTGAGACAGCCAAGGTGCCCTTCTGACAGCTGATGCTGAACCCAGTTTTAGCAAGGCCTGATGTTCACTAAAGTAACCAGAGTTCTGGAATGCTCGGCAAAGAGCTCAGGGTGTGAGCCAGAACAGGAGAAGKCCTGATAGGGTCATACACAAGGTGCATGCAGTCCTGCACCATGTCTGAGAGGATACCTAATGTATAAGAAGAGGTTCAATGTGCTRTGATGTTTCTTCAGAATAGTTTCCTGGTCTTCCTTGATCTTTGATGAGGGACTTCCTCAGTCAAACATTGTGGCTTTATATTTAACAGCAGCAGTTGTGGATTTCCCCCCAGTAATTATTTTGAGTTCCTTTTTGAATTTCTTTGAACAGGTAATATCAATGTACCCCAAAGCAAGGAGTCTCTCGGGTTAGCTGTACACAGCACAAAGAGTTTATCCTTCCATTTGTTCTCCTGCTGCTTTCACTTGGCAGCCTTGGTTCTTACATTGAAAGAAACAGTGAACAGTCACTCCTTATTCACCTGTTCAATAACATTCACCTCCATCACCTAGCCTGCCTCTSCTCTTCCAGCAGCAGAAGGGTCTCAGCTCACACTTGGCAGCATCAATCCTCTGAGTATCCTTGTAGCCCTTCTCCATTTCTCACTCTCCCGCTGATGCCCTGGGAGGGGGATGACCAGGAGTGCATCACCCTGGAGCTGAYTGTCCCCTTTGCTCACAGCAGGTGGGACATCCAGAGTGCTGCCTGCCACTCTTGGCACCACACTGTAACAAAGATAAACGCTGAAAATCTGACCTTGGAAGGAAAATTAAAGGAACTGGGCTTATTTTCCCCAGAAAAGGAAAAGAGCAGAAGGCAGCAAGTAAAATATATTTCTATATATAAGGCTTTTATGCAAGGATGAGGATGAATTGCTCTCCATATTCAACATGGGGACAAGATAAGGAGAGCAAGGCTGCATTTGCAGAAGACATGATTTAGGTCAGATGTGAGGAAACTCCTCCAGCTCTGAGCACACACAAACCCTGGAACAAGCTGTCAGGAAGGGATGGAGCCTCTTTCACTGGCAGTATTTACAAGCAGGCTGGACACCCATCTGTTGGGAGGGTTTGGGGAGAGCTGTCTTGCAAGACTATCTGTGAGGATCCCTTCAGCCTCACATTTCTCCCTTCATGTTCCCACTGTCGAGCCATTCAGCCAGGACAGACTGTGCCATCCGGGYGCTGGAGAAACTCTGCCAAAGGCCCTCAGGGGAGGAGCAGCACTAAGAGGAAATCTGTGCAAATCTATTATCTGTACTCTCTGCCGAAGGCAGGGAGGGGGTCAGTATCAGGCACATCCCCAGTGGGAACTGCCTTCTCACCTCCCTCTGCTCCCCCAGAATGTCWCTGCTGTCATTACAGAAGACATCACGAAGAAAAACTTGCCGGGGCAGAGTGGATTTTGGTCATTTGCAGCTTTCTCATTTTTCAGGGATGTTTTGGGAGCCCATGGAGCACAGGCTGGAAGATGTTTGTGTCAGTTACATGCCGTGGGTTCATGTCCCTTGCAGGGTCACAGAGTCTGGAGCCAAGCTGGGAGACCCCACCCTTCTCATCTGCCTCGAGGCAGAGGTGACTAATAAAGCTCTGAGTCAGGCCATGTAAAAATGTCTCCAGTTTTGTCACTTCACGGGGCAGTGCTGCAGTTAAGGCACCCATTCCTCAGTGCCCAGGGAAGGTGGGCTGGACAAGCAATGAACCTCCTGAAGTTGCCCAGTGGATCTCACCAAGGGCGTTGTTAGAAATCTGAGGCATGAATTTTTAAGAGCTTACATCAAAGGAGGTTGCTGATGGTCGCTTGTTTCTCTGTGAGAGCAGCATGAATTGCCTACCAATGCACGCTGTGATTCAGGTGTGCTGAAGAGGTGGATTAGCAAGGCCAGATGTGCTCAGGCCACCCACGGGCATGGCGTCCACTCTGTCCCCGAGGACAATCACATCCTGGCYGAAGGTACCACTGAAGTGCTCTGTCAACACTGCATTCATTATGTGAACCTTCATAAGTGACTGAGCTTAATTAATGAGTCCTCTGTWGGCTGCCAGGACATGTGTTCATGGTGGAGAATCATCAGGCAGCAGCAAAGATCCAGAGGAAATGCTCAGCTCCCTCTCCAGACGTGTCTGCRTGGCCAGTGCTGCACAGCCACTGCTGTGTGCTCTCCCTTCCCTCTCTCCTGGCTCATGCAAGGCATGGCCACAAAGCAACCCATCTTTTCGTACTTGTAAATGCATTTTACAGAGTTGTAAATGCTCTTATTGATTCCTTAGCCTTATTATCCTCGCTGTTCAGCCAAGAATCAACTTCCATTTGAGGATAAATTATTAATCAGACTTCTTCAGGTCTATTTCATAATCATTTCCACCATTCTGGCTGTCACATAAGAAGGATTTGCATATTTATTCTGCCACTTTTCCCCAGAACAATACGTGGCAGCCTATGTTTACCTGCAGACTCTTAAATCACTTTCCCTGCCTTATAAAAGCTTTGGTTTTAGACATAGCCAGCCCTGCACAGTTCAGTCCACGTCCTTCTGACTCATTTACTTTGTGGCATATTTTTGTAGGCAAATACTCTTCCTTTTCACTTCTCTGCTTTTTCATTGCTTATTTATGATACCCTGTGGGGTAAAACTGTGTGGTTTGTTCAACAACCCATAACAAAAATATGGAAGCTTCCAGCCTGGTACTGGCTGTCTTTGGTCTCCAGCCCAGCTTGCACAAGAGAGAGTGTTGGGCAGGTATTTTTGCTTTCAGCACTGTTTTTTTTTTTTTTTTCCCAGATGGTCAGAGATGACCAGCCCTTGTGCCCCGTTCAAGGCATGGCTGTGTTTCTGTGGCAGGGGAGTTCTGCTTGATGGGAAATGTTTTGGAAATGGTGGGGAGGAGCAGGGGTGGGAGCTGATGGCACCTATCTAGGAAGGGACAATCTTTACAGTCACAATAAGCCAGATGAAGGGGACTGAGCCACACCAGGGGTTAGTGTGTTAAGTAGCAACAGGGAAACTGAGGTAAGGACTAAACCAATRCCTTATGCCAGGCTGTGGAGAAGGATGGTCAAGAAGTCAAGGAAGCCTCCAAAATTGCAGTCTTTAGACAACACTGGGAAAGATAGAGATACATGGGTGTCCTGGTCCCTGTGAGCACAGGGTGGGAAGGCAGAGAGTGGGCACATTCACCCCAGCACTGCCCTCATCCTTGTGCTGCCCAGGGCTGCTCCCATCCCTTGTGCTGTCTATGGGCAGATTCACTCCAGGACTGCCCTCATCCTTGTGCTGTCCATGGGCACATTCACCCCAGGACTGCTCCCATCCCTTGTGCTGTCCCCATTATGGCTCCCAACAGTTTCCATGTGGCAGCCAAGTGCACAGGCTGATTCCTTCCAGCAGATGGTAGCAGGAGTAAACAAGGGGATGGGCATCCATCCTGGGATCCCCAGCTGGACACAGCAGTGTTGTTCCTCATGTCCAGAGGGAACAGCTGCCAAGCAAGCAGCACCCAGAGCCAAGGCACCATGGGGTGCTACAGCCCTTCCTTACTGACAAGGCCATGGGCAGYGTGAGTTTAATGAAGGACTCGCCAATCCCACAGTGAATTCAGACATGAAATGGCAGGGGAACGTGTTCACAGATTCAGTGACCATTTGGGRTGGGTTAGTCAAGGTGACAGCCATGGCAAAGGCTGGGATGGTCGCCATGGAATCGGGCACAATGTCAGCCATGGCTCAGGCCAAGACAGCTGTCATAGCACTGGGCAGGAGCTGATTCACAGCCCCATTGCTCCCTGCTTGCTTCTGGACTGTGGTTCTTCCATTTGAGACCTTGGAACCCTCTTCTCTCAGGGGTGACTGCATAGCAGATCTTGACCTTCCCCACAACTCCTCAGGTTAACTCCAGTTGCCTTCTCTGCTTCCTTCCTTTTATCCTTCCTCCCCCACGTGAATCCCTATTTTTGTCCCCKCTCTTCTGTTTTGTAGCCAGTGGTGATGCCTTTCTGCAGATCTTCAAGATCCAAATTCCTAACACTGGGACACTACAGGGAAATTTCCCTTCATTGTTTWGGTCGAGAAAATGTGAAAATGTGATATGAGAATAACCGGAAGAGAGAAGGCCAGTCAATAAGAAATTCAAAGGAAACATTAAACACTCGGTTAACCAGAAGGGCTTGGATGGCTGAGATGTTTTGTCCAGCAGCCCAGGCTGTGCCCAGGCTCCTGTAGAGCTTGCAGGCTGGTTTGCTAAGCTGTGTTGCTACAACCACTCTGCGCCAGCTTCCCACCTCCAACGGGTCCAGTTCCCATTACTCTGCTCACTTTCTCAATCCCCTGTGTGGGACTGGATGATTGGGGTGCTCCTCTCACAAAGGTGTGGAGTGCCTGGAGTATGACAAGGTGATGGCACAGTGCTGGGAAGGAGAGAGGCTGTTCCTGCTGCTGAGGGAGCCATGGGGCAAGWGTTGCTCTGTGTGACATTTGACAGGTCTACAACACATGCTATCCCACTGCAGGCTGACTCTCCAAATCAGCTTCCAGCCTGTCTCAATGTGAGGGYAAATCCTTGCTCAGGAGCTACAAAGTAGAGAAGAAGCAGATGGAACCAATCAATTTGCCATCTGAAAACYGATCGATTTGTGGGGACCCCTTCCCATCCCAAGGCAGGGTGGGAACATGGTCCAGCCACTGCAAGCATGCAGGAAAGATCAGTGGGCAGCCCATAATAAACCCTAAATGTATTTCCAGCCATAAAATGCTTGACGTGCCTTCAGAGAGGCTGTTGAAATCCCTGATTTGCAGCTGGCACTCATTTTCCATCGCAGGTAATAAAAAGACTGAGCCAGAGTGCTCAGATATTTCATCGTCGGGGTCCGTTGCCATCCCCCAGCCTAATGGCCAGATCGCCAGGACTYGCACACCTCCTCCTCTTCCTTCTCAGGGCTCTCCTTTCCCTTCAAACAGTATCCGGACCGTGCAGGTGATGGGAGGGYGAGATAACAAGCAGGAGTGGTGATTTCAGGAAGTGGTTGGGACTTGTAAATCCTCACAGGGGCTTCCTCTGTCAGAGGAGCTATCCGGGCAGCGGGGCATGTGCTGGCTGGAGTCATGCCTGTTAGGGAACTATTTGTTCTTGTGGCCCCCACGGCCCAGGCCGGTTGTCGTAACATCCCTCGAGCCGGGATCTGGTTGCAGCAATAAAGTTGAGCGGGTTGGGTTCCTGGCTGGACRGGAAAGAGTTATTGATCAATGCCATGAATGCTTCCCACCTTCCCCCTGCCCACGGGTGCATACCGAGAGAAGTGAGAAGGAAAGCAAAGCTCAAAAGATGCACAGTTTGGGAGTGAAGGGTGGCATGGCCAGGGCAAGGACATGGGAAAAGGTTAAACACCAGCCCAGCAAAGCAGAGGACCTTTTAAACATCTCTAAGTCTGGGCTGGGAGCAATTTGAAGGCAGTTCTTTTTGCTCTGAGTCTGGAGAGATGGGTGGGACCTTGATCCAGGGTAGATGTGTCACCACAGGAGGGTAATACCAAGAAAAACTAACTCTAAAGGAACAACATGCTTGTGTCTTGCATTTTACAAGATCTCCAGGGCTTATTTCCTCTCCTGCTGTGGGGCTGGCATTGGTGGGCAATCACTATGCCCATCAGGGAAATGTGGTCTGAGACCCAGCATTTCAGTCAGCTAGTTAAGTTTCCTAATTTCTGATCCTGACCAGATATTATGTCTATAATAAGATTGATATTAGTAATACCACTAACAATTGTGGTAATGCTAATAAAATAATATTGGACTCCTCCATCCAAGGAGCTCAAAGCTTTAAGAGGAAATTAAGTCTCATGGCATCCATCCCATTTCATGAAAGCTTATTTAGACAGCAGCAAAGCCTTCTCACCACTTCTGTGGCATGTAGTCTCCTCCAAGGTGGAACACAGCAGCCATTTCTGAGCATGTAATAACAGTCRGCAGCAATCTAGACAGAGCAATGAAAGCAAATACCATATTCAGGACAATTACAGGGGTTACAGAGGAGACAGTGTACCAGGACACCCAGCTCAGCCACTACGCTTTTAGATGTATTAGGGGACTGTTTGTGATGTTCTGAACCTACAGGGGTCAATCACAAACACCTTCAGCAGCAGTGTGGTCTCTCATCCTGCTCTGGGCACTCCTATGCTCCTGATTTTGGAAGTGGGGAACTTGGGAGCCTCTCTGTCTCCTCTGTGACTCAGCACAGGCTCACTCGGGCACTCTGCAGGAGGCATTTCTTCATGTGCTAAMTTGGGGTTGTCCACTGAGACCAACACCTTGGAGATGGGAAGCTCACTGTCTTTTGAAAGCCATATTCTCTGTCAGAACAAACCTGTGAGGAACCAGCAATCTCAAGGAGTAAATCACATGCAGGAGAGAAGGTTCTTGATGATTATGAACACTCTTTGAGYCACCCCTTTTTCTTCTGAGGCCTTGAAGTCACAGACACCACTAGCCCAGCCTGAACAGCTCCAGTGAAAACTGCTTTGGGATGTAGACACAGGAGGTGCTGGTGGAGAAAAATCCTAGGCATTTGTGCTGAAAACCCAAAGCATTTGTGCTCATCGGCACACAGTGCTCTGCCCCCTGCTCCTGCAAGCTTTGATGAATGCAGAACTAGTTAGCAGCACTGGTGTGAGTGGGTCCAAGAGGTCATGCTGAAAAATGGCACTTTGTCAAAAACGTCATTTCAGCAGCATTTCATTGCCTTTTTCTTTAAATGGAAAAAACTCAGAAGGAAATGAAGCCAATGTGCTATTTCACTGTGATTTGAATTTTTTTTGCTGTTGATTTTTAATGTTTCTTCTTTTTGCCTGGATATCTTACCTTCTTTTTGTCTATCATTTGAATCTCAAAAAGTAGATTTTTGTTATTCTTCAAAAGATGCAGGTTAGGGTCACATCACTCAGTAGTTCCTTTACTTGAAAAATTTGTGCAAAAATCAAGACAAGAATTTTAACTCCTAGGGCTTGACCCTGTGCATTTTGTTTGTTTGTTTGTTTGTTTGTTTGATTGATTGATTGGTTGGTTGGTTGGTTTGTTTAAAGAGCCATTTTCACAGAGCTTGGCCACCTCTTTCTACAGAACCTGGATGACTGTGCTTTGGGGTCCTGTTTCAGGAAGCCAAACCTTCTCTCATGGCCTCTATTGGAAGCCCAGGACTGATGCAGGATGAGGCCAAACACAAAGTCTTACTTGCCCTGGACCCTCTCTCCCCATCCCTGTCTGCCAGCCTAGTGCTGGGAAATTTCAGGTCAGAATCAGCCACATCACCCGTGCTCAGCTTCCAAAAAAAACATCCCTCCAGACTCAGAGATCTCAAGGATCATAACAGCCATCCCTGCCTTAGGCTTGAGCTCCAGCAGCTCATCTYTTCTTTCACTTGAAAATGTGGATTTTGTTGCTCATTCAAAGCCATTTGGCTTCATCTCCAGCCCTGCATTCACTGCCAGAATAGGCAGTAGGCTGTGGGGGGCCCTCTGGCTTCCAGCATCATAGGGAGAAGAGGTGTGAAAGCTGGGGGGCCCATCYTACCCTACCCCTCCTCACTGCCCTTCCCCGTCTCTGCCTTCTCATTGCTGGGGGAAGAGAGAGCAGGACCTCACCTGGGACCCTGGAGGCAGGCTTTCAGCAAGGAAGAGTCTGCCACTGTGCACGTCAGGAATGATTTGATCAGCCAGAGAGATGAGCACCTCTAGCACTGACATCAGGGGACAGACAGAGGAGAGTGCGAAAAAGCTGGTGATGGACAGCAGGACTGCAGCACATGGCAGGGTGTGGAGACCCAGGGCTGCAGAGCAGCACCCTTGGATGTCACAGATCTCTGCTGGGGACAGCAAGGGGCTGATGAGAGTGTCTAATGCTGTGCTGAATTTCTTCTCCTGCAAAACTATCCCTGCTGTTTCCATCTGGGATGGCAGTTTAAGAGCTGTTAGTGCAAAGCTGTGCTCCCATGCATCCGTGCTGGCTGGGAATAAAATCAATTGGATGGGGCAAGGACCTTTGCTGCTATCYCCATGCATGGGTATTTACCCATGTGTGAACACCCCACGTGTTATATATTGCCTACAAAAAGGTAATATAAAGCATGAAAAGATGGGTGAATTCCCTAAGTGGGGAATGAGCTTCCCCCAAGCTCTTCCTGGCAACCCTATGTTAATTTAGCCTGTTGTTCTTGGGAAAGTGGTCCGTGATCAGGTACATCTGCCGAGCCTTCCCTCTGTGCTCACTGTGCTCACTCAAACTGTCAAGGTCACCAAGGCCCTCAAGGTCCTTCTCTGGCCTCCCTGGCAGAGCAGTTTCTCAGGGCAAGGATACCTGCTGCAAATTGCTTTGAAGAGCTGGATTGACACCAAGTTCAGCCCAAAGCCTGGCACTGCAGTGTGTCCAAAAGGACCACGGGTATATTTTTGCCTTTCATGTCACCACACACCTCAAGGTGTAATGCTCTTCAAGGATGCTCRTGGAGAATAGGCCTATGGGAAATATTCCCTGCCTGGGAGAAATTCCTCTCCTTTCAGAGCCAGGCAGTTTCCAGAGCTCTTTTAATACATCTCGCTCTCCTCTACCCTCTCATCTTCAGAACATTTTATTCTCTCCTTACCTTTCCTTTCTTTGGGAACAACACCCTTTAATTTTGGAATTCCAAGGGCAAAATGTGGCCAAATGAGTGTGTGTGGACATAGCCTCTCTTAGCCCCCACATTAAAAAAMCCYKSSRAAMMWKRAAARAAAAACCAATAGCAACCTCAAAAAAAATTGAGGTCAGAAATTCTGCAGAGGGCCTCCACACAGTATCGTTACCACACCTATAACCAAGCCCTCCTGCCAAAACCTCACCYTACCCCTCTGCATGTGATTCTCACCCATAGAGTCTGCTGGTGTTTCCTTGCCTCTGTTTATACTAAAGCCCTTGCAGAATAAAACATCCATGTAAAATCCAATTTCCTCTGAATCTCTCTCTGAGAAGAGGCCTCGAGATTGAGTAGATAACCTCTGCAGTAATTGCCTGAACCACTCCTGTTTGCTGGAAAGGTGAGATCCATTTTTCAATTATCTATCTGCAGTGACAGCAGCGAGCAACGGAGCTAAGAGGAAGGAGAGAGAGAGAGAAAGAGAGAGAGGAAATCTAGCCAACAAGAGCCGTCTGTGTCAATCCTGGCAAACGGGAGGTACGATAGATGTGGTCACAGTTCCTGCCATCAATATCCTCTAATATAAATGTCAGCGATGCCATTTTACCCACAGTCATTTCCCACAATGCTGATTACATTATCGTATAATAGAGGGGCGCCAGCCGCACCGCTTTCTCTCCTAACCCTCCTTGCGGTAATGTGTCAATAGCCTGCCTCCATGAAACAAGTCAATTTTCTGCAGGCTTGGCAGCGGAATAAATCTGCCGACTATCTAGAGAGCTGGAGATATTTATACACACCGTGTCCTCTCTCTCTCTCTCTCTCTCTCTCTCTTTTTCTCTCTCTCTCTCTTTCTCTCCCTCCCCCCTCCCACCTTCCCTCCCTGTGTGTGCAAGCATAGATGTGTGTCCTCAGCAGAATTGAGTGATTTTCAGCCCAGACTCAATAAGAAGAGAATTTAGGGCAGTCCTACAGCTTGGCTTCCAGTAACAGCCCTACACGTTTATTTTCTTTAGCTTAACAGGAAAGAGAGAATTATGTTTAGATTTATATGACAAGGGCAGTTCTACCAAAACGCTTGTGATAAGCACTGTGGAAGGGGGAGGAAGGTGTGTGCATGTGTGACAAAAACCAGGCAGGCCGGTGGCAGAGAGGGATTGCAACACCTTGCAGGTCACACCAGGGGGGTCTTCWGGGAGCTGGAAAAGCAGCTCTTACTTTAACCGACAGCTCCTTTTTTCATGTACGTCTGAATCAAATGCCAGTGGAAGAAGGAGGAGGGAGGCCATGGGCTCTTCCATCCCTGCTGATGGATGAGATGAAGGCGTTTGGCTCCTGCAGGTAAATGGCTTCCAAGGACAAGATGCTCTGGCCACTGTAGTGTTGCTCAGTCCCCTGGGGATGTCCCCAGGATGCCCTGTGGTCATCAGGCCACTCTGGACTCTGRGAGCACTGGTTATAATATCAGATACTCCTCATGCTCACAAAGGAAAAGCTTTGCCTCYTTAGTGAGACAACAACTCAGAGCGCTCTGGAGAGTCTCTGCTCCCTCTGGGTTCTGGACAGAAAGACAGACTCTCAGCRGGTGATCTCCAATCCCTCTTGGACTAAACCAAGAGGATGTGAAGGGCTTCTCCTTTCTCACATCTCTGTCCAACACAGAAGACTTTATACTTAACTCTCAGTGGGAGAATTTTTTTGGTGATGGAAAATGTCATCAATTATTTTTTGCCAAGAGGGAAAAACAAAGCTTGAGAAGACTAATAGCAAATACAAGATTGCTTTCAAATTTTTGGGCTTTGATTTTTTTTTAATAAAAACCTGTAAATGTTCCATCTGTTTTCATCAAATTTTGTGCAAGAGGCAAATAACGCTTGGATCATTGCTTTTGGCTTGATGTATCCATCCTTCTGCTCCAGAACATGGCAGTTTCTGGGCAGGGAGATGGTGTGTCCTCCACCAGCCCTGGGAGGAGCAAGTCCACCACCTCCCAGTGACAGGGAAGGCTCTGTACACACCTTCAAAGTGATGCCAGCAGCTTGGATTTTTTGCCCTGTCAGAGATTGACAAGAGCTTTATAAAACTGGGAGGGAAGTGGGGCTCTGTGTCTTGATGAAAGTTTTATTTGGAAATCAATGAAACCCACAGCTCCATCACACAAACTCCCGTCCTTCTACMCTTTTCAGTCCTGTCGGCCCAGGCTGCAAGTCATCAGCACCTGTCAGAAAGAGAGGCCTGTGCTGAAGGTACCTGAGGAAAAACAGGCACCATCCACACAGAGGAACCCAAAGTTCCTTCCATCCTATCTAGAAAAGACCTTTTGTCTGCTGGAAGACTTGTATTGAGTCTTTGCTGGGAAAGGCTCTTCCCACATCTGGAAGTGACAGTTTTGTCCTTTGGCAATGGAAAAGGGCCRAAGTTGGAGACAGTTGGGGCTGCCCAGTCCAAGAGTGTTCAGAGCCAGTAGGAGCCTTCCTGTTGACACAATCAGCCTTCAAATGAGTCTAAATTCTGGACACAAGCCCTGGACCACAGCCTTCAGAGGTAAGTATTGGGGCTGTTTCACTGCCAAGCCCCAAGACAAACTGCAAAGGAAGGATACTGCATTAAGATACATTTCTCCAAAGTGAGAAAGTGGGGACTAGCTCCAGAGCTCTGATTCAGATCCTTGTCTGCATATGTGGAATATCATTAAGGGGGAAAAGCTGGCAGCAAGCTTCAATTGCTTACTACTACACTGGCAGGAAAGACAAATGCAGAGCATAAGATAAATGAGGCACTTCCAAGTGCGAGAAAGTCAATACTATAGAGACCTTCAAACTGGAGTCTGGGGAGCAGCTTACAATTCAGCTTTCTGGTACAGACAGGAAGGCATCTCTGTGTGCTGAGAGCTTATCCTCACTTCGGACTGGTACACCCCAGTGGGGTGASAAGGCAGGTGGCCACATGGGACTGGACCTCACAAGTCTTTGCAAAGGCCCACCAGGAGGGATTGCTCACTTACCATCTGTGTTATGGAGCTCTTGAAGGAAATCAGAGCCCTGCTGTGCAACATAATGTCTCAGTGAAAGAAGACTAAATCCTGGTTCAAGACAGTCTGGTGTGACCAGGCAAAATGCAAGACAGAACAGAGAACAGCCTTGCCCAAAATCTCATTTAAAAGCTTTGCTGATCTCCCTGAGACTGCTCTTCAGGATGCTCAGAGTCAYCCAGAAACACTGGTCACCCAAACCACTCTGCCACGTCAGACCAATGCTGTGTCTGTGCTGTGGGGCACTGAGGGGATGGATATCCTCCATGGCACAGCAATGCTGGGCCATGCTGGGCACCAGCTGCTCTGCTGTGCAGCATCACAGCACGGCTGTGTGTAGGGCTGCATTAAATATGGCTCTGGGTGAGTATGCAYGTGCTCTGTCCGGCAGCTGAAGGAAATGCAAACTGATCCACCGAGGAAAGCGAGGAAGATGCTGCCCTCCTTTTTTCAATTATTTCCAGGTCCAAGGTCAGCAACCTCTTCCCTCCTGCTCTGCAGTATCTTGTCACACAAAACCCAGAGAGAAAGGGAATGTGATAAAGATGAAAGTGATGTGGCAGATTCGTATGTGAAAACAATCACCCTTCAATTAAGTGTGATTGATTTCCCAAATCAGAGATGCATTCAGCTTCCAACAGATAGATATGGGTGAAGGCCAGATGCTGGGGAATTCAGCACACATCTTGGTCTAGGACATCACAAGGAAACAAAATGGAGATGCTGTAAAGTACCAGGTGTTTTGAGATGAGTTTGAGATGGGCATAAAGCTGAGCCAGGAAAATTTTCCCCCTCAAAGAAAAGCTCAGTGCTGAGRAACAAAATGCAGAGAAAAGCAGTGTTTTCCCAAGCAGTAAAACTATGGCTTTGTAGATTATTTCTGGTATCAGACCAGCAACCAAGGACAGCACAGAAGGGAATGGGAATTTTGCAAATATACAGAAGAGTCTTGCTGACATAAAGCTGTTTCTATACAGGACAGACAAGGGACATAGAGGGGAGGTCTTATGGGGGAGGTGGGCGCAGAGTGGGGCAAGGCACTTTAGTGGCATCTCACAGTGTTGCTCTAAARCCTTTGACAAACAACTGAGAGGTTCAGAAACTCCATTTGGTTCTTCTAACATCAGCTGTGTCCCTTTTCTCATTCAGATTCACAGGGAGTCCTTCCAGCTGTTTTGCAGACCCCTGATGCTTTGTGAACCCAACCTGCCCACCCACGTCCACACTGTGACTGCTGGGGCGAGGCAGATCAGGGTGTTTCACAGCAGGCAGGCAACGCTACAGAGGACATCAGAGAAGCCACTTTGCCAAAGAGGAGAGAAGTCTTCTGTAAATGTCTGCAGCAAGCAGACTGAAGCACTGCAATGTGGCRGAGAAGCAGCATCTGGATAACCAGTCTCTGTTGCTGTGCTTTATGTATGCTRTGCTTTAGGGGAAGACTGAATACTCCAGTGCTGGTCTCCACAACKACTCTAGAGCATCCCTCATCAGCGTTTTTTTAACCACGCAAGGGGAGCTCAGAAATTTACCCCCTCAGTTCCTATAAGAGTGCCCATCRTTGCAGCATCCGGTCACACCATTCTTCAGAATCCCACATGCTTCTGCATTTATCAGAAATAGGCAAGGGCAAAATAGGCAGCCCCAGGGAGGTGTTTGGATAGAGAGAAAGGAAGACAACACTGCGGATTTYGCACAGTTCACGGCAGGAGAGCAGYTCCTGTRTGTTAGCCTGGGCTGTTGCCCCGTTTTCCCCATCACGATCAGCCTCATCCATCTCCCCCTCTCTCCCCCTTGTCCCTTTCAGGGATTTCACATAAAAGGTCTGCACTTGACCCCCCTCCTCCCTGCAGGGAGAGGGGAAGGCGGTGAATAGAGAGACCCTCATGTTTGCAGAAGTGATTTTCACATTAATGGCAGCATATGTTTGCATTGATTCCGAGCTGCGGGGCTGAGCGCGTGTGTGCTGCGCTCGCTGCGGCCGCCGGCTCCGCGCGTGGGGCACCAGGTGCTCGCTGTCAGCCCCAACAAAAAGAAATGTCATTGCTCCGAGCCGGGAGGCTGCGCTGGCAGCTCCCCCCTGCTGCAGCCCTGCGCTCGGAGCATCCTGCCCCCGCCTCGCAGCGGCATCCTCTCGAATCGGCTCCCGAGCTGCCCTGCTCGCTGCCCAGACTGCGCGGCGCTCACTGGGGGTGTCTGCTGTCACCCGCCCCTGCTGCCCGAAGGCTCCGATGGTCGCTTTGGGTGGGCGGTGGTCGTGAAGAGGGTACTGGAACATATTCTGGAGGCTGCTCTGACCTCCTGACAGACTGGTGCATCTCACAGCCCATGAAAATTCCTGCTATACCCAAAATCATTCATACATGCCCAAAATGGATTCACATGTCCAGCTCATGGCCGATACACCCTGCTGCCTCCCTTCACCCCTTTTCTGATGCATCATGGATCTACAAGCTCTCCAGGCTGTCCGACTGACATCCCCAGGTTCTCTTGGTGAGAAGAGCCTCTCTGTCCCCAGTACCCCATCCTCAGTGTGAGTGGCACCCACACAGCCTGCATGGGGCTGGACACCCTGCAATCAGCACCAGCAAACCCTCAGCTCTGCCCTCTCCAGGCCAAAGGGAAGCTGGGGTTGCAGATTAGGAGCCATGGGGTCAAAAAAGCAGTTTGCACATCTCGGTGCCCATCCAGGATGTACTAAACCCAGATATTTCCCCATGACAATGGAGCCAGGGATTGCAAAGGGAGAGGAATGAACCCTGTCTGGTTCATTCACACCCAGGGAATTTGCCAGTTTATTGATACACTCAAACTTTCATCAGCCAAATTTTCTGGGGGAGCCTAGGCCTTAATCTTTTTTCTGCTTCATTTCCCCTGCCTCTGAAGCAGGAGTCACYGTGTTTCTGTTTGCTGCACTGTGCATCCATCTTATCATCTTAGATCCTGACCTGTCTGGTGCCCTGGAGATTGCAACAGCTCCAGCAGTCAGATCATCATCTCCTTGGGGTTCTCCAGGCACTGCTGCAGTCACAGTGAATTCACAAAGAGTAAGAATTTGGTGTGATTCTGTGGAGATTATGAGGACCCTCAGAGGCATGGCTGGAGTGAATGGGCAGAGCAAAGTGTGTAGGCAGAGTGCTGCTCAGCACCAGTGACAAGAAGACTCTTCCCAGGTGAGCTCAGCTGCTGAAGAATCCCACCTTGAGAGCAGTAGAAACTACTCACCTTGCTGGGTAAGCCCATCTGACCTCAACTGTGGATGTGGCAGACTTTACACACTGATGTGATGAACGTGATGAAAGGCACGTTCCTTCCATCCATGGTTTAATCTCCTGTGCAGGTGGCAAATGAACAGTGACACTTGTGGGCTTTGCAATCTGGAAATTGTTCATCAGRGAGAACAGACCTGGGCCTTTGCAAYAAGATGTTSTGMAGGCAGAGCTCCCAGGGAGAGCTGTTGTGGTACWTCCACACACTCACAGAGCTCACCTGGGACAGAGTCAGGGCCTTCGAGGCAGCCAGCACCCAGAATCAACTTTCATACACAGAACCAAGACCTTCTGCCTGRAGCTTGGAGCAACTTCTCTTAACCCTCTGTCTTGTCAGCCTGGCAATGCAGGAAAATAAGCAGAAACTTCCATTTGTCGGAAATCTTGGTGTATCCAAGTCATTCTTGGTGGGAAATCAGAAGGAGAAGTTGAGATGTCAGAATGCAAAAAAAAAACCCTCAAAACTTTGAAGACTGCAGCTAAATTATGAATCTAGAAAGTGAAAACACTGGCAAGAAAAATCTCTTTTGCCACTGGAAATGTAACTTGGGAAGAGGAAATTTCTTGTCATATTTTAAAATGAAGCCTACTGCTCAGCCTGGGAATTTGAAGCTGGAGTGATTTGTATTGTTGMTTTGATTCTGATCAGAAAATAAAAAATCTGCATCAAAATATTTTCCTCAGAAGAATCTCAATGCTGGAATAACCACATTTTTCTCCATAAGAAGTTCTTAAGCAAAACAGATCAGCTCTGTCTATTTAGATGCATTCAGACTCTAATCTTAAATTTTTCTTTCTGGCATCTGGTTTGTTTTTCTCAGAAAAAAACCCAGAGCTGTTGACCATGTAATCCCAGAATCCAGGAGCCAGGGCTTTAGAGAAAACACCTGACATCACAAAGGGGCTGATGCTATAGATAGCCCAGACACCACACTGCTATAGACCGGAAGACAGGGAAGAATTTGGTGGGTGCAACAGCTCGAGGCCTTATTTATAGTGTGAAGCTGTGAAGCTGTGGTGGGCTGAGCTCCGGTTGCCATTTCCTTTGCTGCGCTTGCACCCAGCAAAACAAACACAAGTGAGACAGGCTAAGCTGGTGTCACCCACTCTCGGAAGGRTATCTCCAAGGCAGGCTATTTTAATCTGCTCAGGCATACTTTATACCCTGCTGCAACCACTTTCCTTTTTTTGCTTGTGCTTTACATAAAAATACCTGCCTCAGATTCGTGATCAACTCTTGTGTATACATCCCATATGAGTTTCTTTGTTTTCTTACTCAGATGGCAAGGATTGCAAAGCCTTTGTTGATGTACAAGAGATCTGCTAGCACGGCTTTGTAAAACCTCAACAGAGGTGCCCAGGCCAGGTCTTGTTAATGAACAAAGATTATTCACACCCTTCCAGACACCAAGCCCACTGACTGTGAGAAGAGCATGGGTTGTAAACAGCTTAAGTGTTGGAGTACTGAGTACAGCAGCATTTCAAGTCGTGAAGATGGTACTAGTACCCAGAAAGCAGATGATCCTCCGGATCCACCAATGGTACATTTGGTGGATAKACTTCCACCAAGTCAGGTATGGGAATCAGACAGGTGGCCTCATGGCATGCAGAGGTTTCCTTTGGTTGTTTTGTGGGTCAGGAAGGATGAGAGGAAGAGCTAAAAACATGGGGGCTTTTTCTCTCCCACACAGTAAGGCTGGTCATTCGTGAAATGAATTGTCCCACCCAATTTTGAACATTAAATACTCAGATGGGGCCAGAGGCCCATGCAAAAAGCCCCACAGCTACTGTCCTCTGAGAGCACAGCRCAACACCCACCGGTCCCTTTCTCCAGGATAACCAGGCAGTGGGAATCACGGGCTGCTGAGCAGAGCAGGGCTGCTGTCACATTCACAGCAGGGCACAGGCAAGGGAAGCCCCATGCCCTCAGGGGATAGAAATCCCTTTGGTTTTTGAAAACTATACTTTCCTTTTAAGATCTCAAAAGCAACCAGCAGCCCTGATGTGCAGCCACTCCAATGAGAGCAGAGGTGTGAGGGTGTCCCACACGAGGTCTGCAGGGCATGGCTGACTTTAACCCCACAAACGCAAAATTCCCTTGCCAAGCACCTTCCCCCCAGCATTCCTGCATCGTGCTGACAGGATCACACATTCCCAGTTCATCCCTCATGCAATAGTAGGGCTGCAGGGATGAAGGCTGATGTGAGGGCTTAATTAATCAGTTAATTAATCCCAAACATTTTAACCCTCCAAATCCCTGCTGCGTTCTAGTTTGGCAATTCGTTCATTAGCAGAAGTTCTTTGTGTTTGAACTTGGGTCATTTGATTTTTCCCCCAAGTCAGAAGCAAAATATAATAATGTCATTAGGAGTGTGAATGTAGTTTTGTATATATGTTTTATATTTATATACTTCTGTGTGTGTCTCCTGTGTTAGAAGCTCCGCTTGGGACTTTTCTGTCCTACCTATCCTCTCCTTGGGTTTTTCTCTGTACTGGACTTTGAAGGGCTCAGGCCTTGCAGGGGCAGGAATTCTCCCTTCCCCTCTCTGTGCTGTTCAAGCCACACCAAATGCTCAGGCTGTGCTGATGCAAGCACCTTTGGGTCTTTCTTGGGAAATGGGCTTGGTGGATCTCATGCCCACATTCAGCAGGAGCAGAGCACTGAATCCTCTCCCTGGCAGTGTCAGGGCCACCCCACACAGCAGAGGGGTGAAACACACCTCCCAGCTTGCTGGAGGAGCAGCAGTTAAACGTGTGATGTCTGGCTACCTCATGAAATGGAAACCTGCTGTGCTGTAGTGCTGTTCTGCTTGCTTTGGTATAATGCAATGTCTCAAGCCCCAAATACCCTGCCCCATCCCCTGGCAGGTTAGGACACCTGGATGTAGCTCACACACTTACAAACCCTTCTTTCACCCTTTGTCCTGCTCCCATCCCTGTCCCTGGCTGAGCTAGAGAGATGCTCTTACCCTGGCTGTCACTCACACCTCTTGACTGACACTTTTTCCAGACCTTCATTTCTCTCCCTCTGCCCCCTGCTCCCCTGTGTACACACACTCATTCCTCTCCACTGTGTTTGCAGCCTCCCATCTCGAGACAAACCCAGCAGCTGGGGTCAGGTGCCACTCCACGCAGGAGAAGGACCTCTGGGCAAGTGAGGATTTATTACTCCAGGTCCTAAACACCCCTCAGTGCTGTCTCTCTGCCAGTGCACATCGCTGTTCCCTGGGTTTTTACAGCGCATCTTTGTGCCACTTGGCTACAGTAATGAGACCCCACCTAATTGCTATTCAATAAACCCCAGTTAAATTAACAGCTCCATCCAATGATCACCAACATCTGCTGTTCATCAGGCAGCCTTCCCTCCCCTCCTGCTCCCTGCATCTCCTTAAATCCCAGTGCCCCAAACACAGTGTGTCTGTGATGGGCATGAGCTAGGTGTAACTCAAACAYGCTGTCTCTGCTCTCAGCTGTGCTGGGCCTGTCCACAAACCCACTCCCATGGGTGGGAGCACACACTCAGCTGCAGTGATGGGACTGGGTGAGCCAGAGCAAGATGTAACCACATGAGTGTGCAGGCATCTTTGTGCCTTTGTCTCACAAACACCCAATATCTGAATCTCAGGATCCTTTGTTGCACTGGCAATTCATTTTCCCCACACTGGATATGGAAGAACTGGGAAGGAGAGGAGGTGACTTGTGCAGCTAACACCACCAAGGACACTGACTTCACAGGAGCTTCACACTCCTTTGACTCACTATTTCTATCTATTTCATCAGTCCAATAACATCATAGCTCTGGCTGAAAATCAGGTCTTGACTCTGACTTCTGTAGGTAGGTTCAGTCTGTTTGCACACAGGTTTGTAAAGCCTGTGTGTACCTCACAACCTCCAGCAGCTCCACGGTGGCTGGGGAGAGGGAAGGTCACCTCTTTGATTCAGAGGTTAACAGGGTCACGCTTCACTTGTGGAAAAAACTCCTGCCTAAAATTAAGCCTCAGCCTTGCAGAAAGCCAGGCCAGACAAGCCATTAAAAAAAGGTCAAAGATATTATCAGCTCCTAATCCAATTAGGTACTGATTATCTGTGAATTCACCACAGCCTCACTGTTAGAGCTRTGCCTCGGAAAATGAGCATCTCCAAAAAACCAGCTGGAGATCGAGGGGGCTCTGAGAGCTGAGGCAGCCTTGTGAGAGATTATGCCTCTGCCTGGGGAGCACCGACTGTAGCAAGAGCTACGTTGGGTTTTCATTGCTATCTTTCTTTGTCYGTGTCACTTGGTGGGTGACATTACATTGCTAGTGAAGGAGGCAGACAGGTCTGTAACCATCCTTGCTCCTAAATATAAATTTAAGAACAAAGGGAAACGAGAATTTCTAAATTCGATTAAAATCAGTGATGCAGCAGCCTGACTTGTTGGGAATTCTCCAGCAAAACATTTTTAATGGAAAATATCATTCTGGCAAACCCAACAGCTTCCATGGGGAAATAACAGTTTTACCGTTTACTTGTTGGGAGGGATGTTWTTTTTATTTTTGGCCAGTCCAGCAAAAACAGCACATTTTAAGGAGGTTTCCTCCTAGTGATGTTCTGTGAAAAAACCTTTCAGTGGGGTAGAAATCTAACTGTTTTGAATCTGGAACTTTATTGCTTTATTAAGGGGATTATGTAGTACAGTCCTGAGATAGCGGGGAATGGATTTGCTCCCCCGGCAGGTGGTCTGACTTTGAGAAAAGAGAGTTTGTGTGTTGAGTGGTGGCTGAAAGGGTTATGGAAATTACCCCCTGTGGTTTCATCCCCCTTGTCTCTGGACAAGAAGGTCTTTGGGTTTTTTTTTTATTTTTTCTTGCTGATAATAGGACTGAACCATGGCAGGTTTCTGCCCCTAAATGGAGCACCTTGCACATCTTGCTGTGGCAAACTTCCTTGTAAATGTATGAATGGCTTGGGGTGGTTTCTTCTGTGAAACAGGGAGAGGTGCTCTGGACAGGGCAAATCCTGCTGCACCAAGTCCTGGATTTGGTTTTAAATGTGGTGGATAGACAGATTTGTGGAAAGGCTCCCTCTGCCCTTTGTGGCTCTCCTTTCTTGAAGGCGACATCATTTTTGCTCCTTATTTGTGAAAAGCAACCAATTTAAATCTCTTCCCATGTGTTTTACAGTCTCCCATGCCTGGCTGGACAGAGCCAGACAGCTTTGCAATATCTAGCTGAGCAGCTCTATGGATTTCCACTGTTGCTGTTTGGCTGCAGTGACACTTTGGTTGTAGTTTCTGCCTTAAGGAAGCAATACTCTTTCAAAACAAAGAGTCTGTRTCTCAGCAGAGCCACCCCTGGGCAGGGGTTTGCAGATGCTGGCAAGTGGGGATGAGACTGGAAGGGCAGCATTCCTGGTGGGGCTGGGACTCTGGTACTGCTTCCTAACCTCCAGGAAAAAGCAAGTTCTGATCACAGCAGGCTGGACCTGCTGAGGGTGGTGAATGCTGMAGGAGTTGAACTGATCTGGAGCTGAGTGCCAACAGTACTTCCTGTTTCTGACACAGATTCACTACTCAGCCTTGGGAAGATGGAGTTTCCCTTTCATATTTTAGCTGTGAGAGCAGTTTTTGTCCAAACAGTAGAAGTCAGAGTCTGATTTGGGTTTACATCTGCTGAACATCTGGGCTGGAAGGTTTAGCCATGCAGCAATGGTCACCAGCGTGCACTTGTAAAGGGCATCTATTACACTGCATTAACCCCACGTGGACACATGCAGGCAGGATTAAGAGGCCATAATCACATTCAGCTTGGTGGGCTTTTGAAAGAGAAATCAAATGAAGGCTGTGAACAAGGACGTCCCTGCGGGAGCTTAACACAATTTGGCTAATCCACTTGGCGTGTAAATGGTTTGTTCAACTTCATCTTTCCTGCCAGCATGTATAGACAAGGTGGGAGTGAGAACACGTGGGCTTGAGACRCTCAGGTAAGCTGAGTCAGGTCTTCTGGGGAGGTGTAGCTCTATGATTCTCCTTAGAGAGGGGCCCTTCCCTGTGAGTCTGAAACAAACTGGGGGTGAAGCGTGATGGGCACAGCTGAGGGCAGGGCAGTTTCTCTCCTAAGTGAAAGAGGAGGAGATGTTTGGTAAATAGGCTATTAACACCCAGTGTCACTCCATTAATTTCACTGAATAAATCTGTCCTCTTTTCTTCCTCCCATCTCCTATGGCCTCAGCTGGAAGGAGTACCCAACAAAACCAGGGCTGTTCTTGAGTCAGACCCTCACTAAAAGCTCAGGGAGCTCCAGGACAAGCATTGTCCCTTTGATTTGACAAAGGTGGACAGCAATGGTAAGTGTTCCTTCCATGAAGAAAATTGGAGTTGAGTGGTATTTTGTGTCTTCTTCCTTGCCCTGGAAAGGCAAGCCGATGCTTTCCAAACAGCACCTGCACAGACGTGCCAGGTGCCAGGAGGCCACTTCTCCCTCCACATCTGCATCTCCCTAGCAAGGACAAAGCCACAGAGGGTGGGGCAGCTGCTGGCCCTGTCTCTGAGACAAATTCTTTGCTGAGAGAGAGCTAAGAGTCGAGGCAGGCAGGTGAGAAAGCTCCCTGGGCTGAGCTGGGAGGTCATGGCCAGGGAATGAGCTGCAGCCAGTCCCACCTGGAGCAGCTTGCTTTACACCCAGGGCCTGCAGCACTGAAGCCCCATGTGCTGCCACCTGGTTAAAGAAGCAGCTCTGCTAGGACATCAAATAATTGSGAGATTCTGTTCTCTCTGTGCCACTCTTGAGCCACAGCATGAGTTACAGTGCAAGACTGTTATCCATCAGGAGATACTGGTGAGGCCCCCACAGCCCGTGGCTCTTCCACTCCATCCTGCCCTGCAATGGTTCGTGCTATCAGSAGCTCCAAAGGCCATCTGAATCTGGGCAGTTTGTGATGAGTGTTTCCCTGGCAATCAGGACAATCAAAGCAAAGAGAGTGAGCACAAGGTGGAGAAGGGAGGAGAGGCAAGAGGTGAAGCTGGTGCTGGGACTACAACTGCCCTACAGGGAAGTCTGGGCTCAAGGACATTGAGATCTCCCCTCTGCAACAGTGGCAATGGATGTGTCCCCGTCTCTGCCTTACTCACCCATGTGGGTTGTGGCCATAATGAATTCATACCTACAAAGCACTGCTTAAATTTCCTCACAAGCTGGCATCTCAGACATGGAACAGAGTGTGACTGATCTACATGCCTTCACAGCAATCTCAGACTCTGTCTCAGGCCTTCCCAGACCACGTGCAATCGCCCTTACTGCCATGGATCAGTGGAGATTTTGGTTGCCAGGTAGAAATCTCATTGATTTTTTTTTTTTTTTAATTGATGTTGCTATGGCAGGAAAGAGTTTTGCCCTATTGGAGACTGCATGGCTGCAGGTATAGACTGCTACACTTTGTGTAAGGTTTAATTACAGAGGATTATTTAAGTGACCTGCCTCGGCACCAAAAGAGCCCTGTTAGGACCAGCCTTGCCTTGGGAAAACAGATCAGTTTGGCAAACCTTGACAGGAGGGAGATCCTCATCTCTAACCAGCCTTGCCTACCAAAGTCCCCAGCAACTTTTCCCCCAGTCTCAGAAGGCATATTCCTTGCTTTTTAAACATCTGCTGAGGTAAATACCTTTCCTCATGCCTTTGGCAATGCAGCCAGCACACTCTTGCATGGTTGCAGCACTGCTGCCTTTGCACAGGCTACCCCACAGGTCCTACTGAGGGGGAAATAGGGTGTGTGGGGATGACTGGGTTGCAGGGGAAGGAGAGCAGGAGGTGCTTTGGTTTCAGTCATGYCTTGTGCCGTGGGAAGGCAGGGAAAAGGTGAGAAGAGACCCTTGCTCTGGCATGCATCCCTCACATCCGCCTTCCCAGTGACTCTTGGGCAGCTGCAAAATCCACCACTTTCCCAGCACTCACCCAGGAGGGAATAACAATAATAAAAACGAAATCAGAATGATTCCTTTCCCCAGACTGGGGGGACGGAAAGGGAACGAGCTCTTGGGAACGTCTTGGATTTCACAGCCTCCCCTGGCAAACGTGACTTTTCAGAGAGAAAGTCGCCGCCACTGGCTTGTCCTTTGTGTCTGCAGAAAGGGGGTCCCCTCTCAGCTTCTCCCTTGTCATTGGATCTGGTCAGAGGGGCTGCAGTCCTGCCACTTCCCCCGTGCAAAAAACCAGATTTGTCATCCCTGATGGGCTCTGCTTTCCCAGCCTCTCTTGCCTCATTTAAAGAAAACCCCCAATCCCTCAACAATGTAGAGCTTGAAATCTTTTCTTCCTACTTGATACTTCATTATTGTGATTGCTTTTTATTGATTGACAGAGCTGCCTTTGCAAACACACGGGACCCTCAGAGAATTGCAAGCAGCCGACACAGTCCTGCTCTCACACACGTGCACACATTACCCACTGAGCATGGTGGAGCTGCATCTTCCCCTGCTCCTGAAACAGCTTTCTCGGAAGGATGGTGGGAGACTGGGAGCTGGTTTCTATCCCATGTTGGGTAACACAGAGCTGATTCATCAGGGAAGGCACAGCTGGGCAAGAGCTGTGTTAATAATGGCCAAAATGATCTTTCTCTGATCTGTGGGCAGGCTGTGGCTCTGGGGGAAGCACTGCACGTAGGCGTGCCATTGCATCGGTGACACACAGGTGCTGGCAGAATCTTTGGTTTACTTCTCATCTTGAAAATCTCCCTGCTTGCTCCAAACCCGTGCTGTGGCTCACCACTAGCTGTATGTGAGGGGTGACTTTTTTTCCATCCATGTGGGTGTCACCCAGCCACCTCAGCCACAGACAAAACTCTTATGCACAATGCAGAGGTCAGGGCTTGTTAATATTAGGCCTTGGCTGGTTTCATTCCTGGCTGCCAGGAGCTCCTCCCSGAGCGAAGGAATGGGTGAGGCAGTGAGACCACAGAGCAAAGCAAAGCTCTGGCAGCTTTCTTGCTCTCTCTTGATAGAATTTAGGAAGACAACAACTCCCAGCAACTGCATCTCCYGAGGTGGTCTGGAGGATGTGTCTGCCTGCCCTGGCTCTTCAATCAAACCTGAGGATACTTTTGTCTCCTGACTTTCTGAGGGAACATTGCTCGGAAAGTAGAAGACAAAATGTGACTGTCAGAATACAGATCTTGGCCGTGATGTATGGGGCAGTGAGATGGGCTGCTGCTTGTTATCCCCTGCCCTGTCGTGGCAACAGACAAGGGGATGATGCGAAAAGTCTTTGCCAGCCGGCAGGCAGATCACAGGGAGCCCAGCCATAAGAAAAAAATGACCTGAAAGGATCACTTGTAAAGGTGAGGAGATCACTAGCTATTAACCTGCTGCAGACACTGATTAAAGACACACTATCCTATAGCTTACATTCAAGGTTTTCTAGCCGCACTAGGAATAGCAATAATTCTTAACCAGAAGTGCTTCCAGTGCTGTTTCCAAGTGTTTTAAATTTTAAAGCAGGTCTTTCCTCTCCTTCCCGCAGGCAGGAAGCTGCTGGGCTGCCCCAGCAGTGCTAGCCCAGTCCTCTCTTCCATGAGAGCAGCACTTCAGCACCGCTCRCTGAGATGGCTTTGCACAAGCACAGGTTGGGGCTGCCTTGCTCTGTCTGAGCAAAGCATGGAACGAAACCAGCGGCACAAAAGCCGGGGATGAGAGCTCAGCCAGCTCTCAAAGCAGCCTGCCCTCACCTGCCCCAGCGTGCCAGGGATGCTCTTCCTTCCTGCCTGCTCTGTGGCACCAAGCAGTGGTGGGATCCCTTCCCAAGGGCGGATATCGACAGCAGGGGAGCTCCCTGTGTGGGGAGCAGCATWTTCCAGCGTCCACACTGCCGCTGCTCTGGCCACCAGCTGCCTCTATCCCCACCCCATCCCTCATCAGCAGTTTCTATCCTGTGTGGTGTTTCTGCAGCAGGTTATCTTTTGGCTGGTGTGATTTTTGGACACAACCAAGAAGTTATCCCACAGCTGCAGCATGGGCTGCTTGGTACTGGCATACAGCCCTCTATCCCCAAACTTGCTTTGCCATGAGACCTTTCTGAGCCTCCCTGGTATCTCCCAGCAGAGGGAAACACCAGCACAAGGACATGGCCAGGTTACAGCAATACTTATGTGTGATGCTAGTGATGGACTTTAGCACCCTACTTCCCTCCTGGGAGCCGGGGCACTCCTTGACCACATTTGGGAGCATGGAGGAGCCCCRGGGCAAGGGGGAGATGGAACAGGCCCCCAGGCCTTTGTGTGGGGATGGATGCCTGCAGCTTTGCCTTGGGGAAGATCTTCCCTATGGTGAGGGYATCTTTAAGCAGTGCCCCAAAGCACTGGCATCTTGGAAGGGTTCTTCCCTTTGTCTCATTTTCCTTTTTTCCAGATCTGACTTAAAACAGAGATCAGGATGACTCTCAGCAAGCAAAGATCCCATGACTGTTTCCCCAAGAGCCAGGATATTAGTCCTTGTATCCTGGCCATATTCCAGCTCGGGAAATTACCTTCTGCCTCCCTAAATCCCCCCTGCGGTTTCAATTGGATACAGGCTTCTTCTCTCTCTTGCCGAAACTGCTGTGCCGGGTTGCTGTGTGCGGTTAAGCAGCTGCTGTGGGAGGTGGGTGACAGGATGGATCCCGGGGGTGCTGGGGTCAGCGCTGGGGGGCAGGAASGCCCCCTGCCCAAACACTGCCAGTGCTGGGGGTCACACTCGGCCCCAAAGGGGGCTGTGCTCACAGAGCTGCCTCTACAGGCTCTGTTCCCAGCCTGAGCCTGCTCTCCTACTCGCTTTGCCTTGCAGAACCACGACTTGCCCACACTAAGGTGGATTTTGCTTCGTTTTCCAGCACTCAGCTGGCTGAGCATCAACTGCTGGAGCATGGATGTGCTCACGCACCTGGAGAACAYGTGCTCTTCTCACAGGCATGTTGARGGACAGGAYCCCTCTCCCCCTGGCTAGCCCTCGTGTCTTTGCAGAGTAGCTGTGGACTTTTGGCCATTCCAGGACTTGTCCCTCTGGGAACTGCTGTGGGGGCTCCATGTGGGGTGCTAYGCCTGCAGTATGAGATTCTGAGCAGAAAGGCATCATGAACCCTGAGCAGAAGAAAAGTCCTGCTCTGCCCTCAGTCCAGGGCACAGCCAACAGCAGGACGCCTTTCACCAGCCCTTGTGCCGGGGAAGGCACCAGCATGATCCCATCTACAGAGTCACCCGCTGCTGGAGCAAATCCCAGGAGTCAACAGCCCTGGAACAGGAATCCCAGAAGTCTTCAGACTGAAGTTGTTCAACCTCGAGTTAAAAATGCAACACTGACAAGCAGCCAGGCTTTGCGCTGTTCTTGTTGCCAGAATCTATATAAGCAAATTACTTTGCTGTCAGGAATACAACAGGAGACAGAGAGAGAAATCCCCTGCTCGGGCACTCTGGAGACAGCCCCGCAATATTCTGAGTAATGCAGCCATATCACTGACATCCCCTGACATCTGGGGAATACAGAAAAAAMCAAAACCTAGCAGAAAACCTTTAGTCATTTAGTAGATGTGATTTGTGGATGAACTATAATACACAGTGAAAGGTGGGGACAAGGATGGCCTTTAATGAAGCATTTTGGAGGAAATCTCTCATGTTTGCATATGCCTGTCAAGGGGAGTCGTTTATATAAAAATACACACATTTGCACATGCATCTGTTGAACGTTCTTCCTGTGTGTCCTATGTGTGCATGTAGAAATATATACATCTGTGCCTGTGCCTGTGYTGCGGGCAAGAGAGCTGCCAGGAGCAGTAAAATTTCAATCCAGCRTGCAGAAAGCGGTGGGGCCCGCGGACAGGAGCTCAGCCCTCTCTTCTCCCCATGAATCACAGCCCACGGATGAGGATCAGTGCGGACGTCAACTCTGGAGCCAGCTCTTCTTCCCTGGCTCCTCCAGGCTGGATTCCCTCCCCTCCTTTCCCCCCCCCCATCCCCCCTAGTCCCTACCCCCCTTTCCCTTCCCAGCAGGATGACATTCATCCATCATCCAGCATTTTAAGTGCTGGCATGTCATTGAGGCTGTCAGCCGCCCTCTTTGCTCAGTGCAAGGAGCTCCGCTTGGCGGCTTGGTGCAACCGTTTCCATTTGGAGCCTGTAATCCTCCTATTCGGGTTAGTTCCACTCGGTTTCCCAGAGTGCAGAGTGAGGGAAACCCGGTGGGATAGCAGTAGATTATATCAAATAATAAAGAGAGGGCTTGCTCTAATAACTCCAGCCACGGRATGCTCAGGCACTGCCGGGGGTCGAGCACTGCAACCTGCCAGGGTAAATCCCCTATAGACTTCATCCCCTTCGGTCCCAAAGCCAGAGAGACTCCAGGTCCCACGTCAGCACCACCGGGTGTAAATCTGGAATTAACTCCCCTGACTTCAGTGGAACTACTCCAGATTTATGACTGAAACTGAGCTTGGGATCTGGCCCCAGCTCAAATCCAGTGGGTGTAAGCTGAGCTGCAGCAACTTGGCCCCACAGCTGAAAAATGGATTGACATAAGGAGAAGAGGGATGGAGACAGGGTTACTTAGGAAAGTCAGCACAAGGTGCCAGGGAAAAATAATTTCACTATCGCTTGCCCAGAGGGCTGGCATTCCTCGGAGGTCTGCCTGTATTTCATCTCACCAAATGAACAYGTCCTGATGTCAAACGTGCTCTTCAGAGAAGATGGACTGTCCAGCAGCGGGTACCACTGTGGGGACACTCTCTCTCATACCCCACAATCCCACTGCRCTCCCAGCAGATGCCTCATCCCCTTTGAAGCCCACATTGCCCTAACCCACGCGTGTGCTTGCCCCAGCTGTTCCAGGTGCCATTGCACCAAAAGGCGGCCTGAGAGATGGCACAGCTGCCATCCCAACCCCGCTATGTCATGCTCGGCTACTCAGGTTTAAACTGGGAGTTAGAGGAGAGGCTTATTTTAGAAGCAAGTTGTTTTTGCAGCATGCTTAGTCAAAGCAAAAGCGGGAGGGGAGGCAGGGAGATTATTTAACAGGAAAACCCCTGAGCATGGACCCAGGCACTGGGCTAATTTTAGAAGTCAGACTATCCTGGAGTCATGGCAAGGGTCTCAGTGGGATTTTAAGAAGTGGGCAGTACAYCAGAAGAAAGTGGGGTCCAGGGCTGGCCGTGTATGGACTGATGCTGAGATCCTGCATGGACACACTGAATTGGCCACTTCGGCTGTAGAAAGTAGCTTATGATCTGTGCCTCAGTTTCCCCATCTCAATGGCGATACAGCTTTCATGTGAGATGACTGAAAGMAAGAGTCAAGACCCAGGGTGTGCAGATGGCAACTAGAAAAGAGCAATTTGTATCAATCTCTGAGAAAACATAAAAGGAAATCCCCGAGGACTGGTTTGTCTTTGGGGTATTTTTTTATGCACTTCTTGCAAAGATGTTGAGATAAAGGCCCCTGGCAGCCTCCTGCRAGAGGTGTGGAAGGATGCAAGCCATGGGGCCAGGACTGTATGGAGCCAGCTGACAAGTTGTCACTCTACATCTGCAGAGCCAAGATTGGGTTATAACATCACCTCTGCTGCTCCTGCAGCCCTGCCCCACTGTCCCAAGAGCAGCAAAACCCAGCAKCGTTCACCTGCCTGCAATGCCTGCGTGCAGCAGCATCTCAGGGTCTGCAGAGCCCTGTCTCACCCTCCTCTCCTCGCTGGGTGTCAGAGGAGCGCGCTGGGGGATGTGTGTGTGTGCATGTCTGCCTGCGCTCCTTCCCTGCACCTGCCAGCCTGCTGATCTATAAGCTAATCCTACCCCAAGCTGATCTATAACTAATTCACTTACAACACAATTGCAATATCGATTCCCAAACTCCTTTGCAGACAGTGCTAAAATGTGTGTGTGTGTGGCAGGGACAAGGGAGCYGGCTGACAAAACGCCAGCGCATGGGGAGGGCTCCACTCTTCAYGGGGGAGATCAGAATGTGCTGCAGAGGCAGCTCCATGTGCACCTTTCCATTTCTTCCCTTTGTCTCCACTGCCACCAAGGGCTGTGGCTGCCTGTGGAGGGGTCTGAACACACCTTTCTGCCCAGACATCCTATGGATCCTGTGCACCCACCATCCTTGTGCTGTGTGTCACTGTGGGAAGGACGGGGTGCTTTTTGTCTTTCCCCACCATCTCAGCACAGCAATCCCAGTCCCACACTGTCCCTCACTGTGGGAGCCAGAGCTGCACAAGCAGGTATGGGTGCTGGACATTCATGTCTGGAAGAGAAACACACAAGCAAATACCAGCTTCTCCAGGGTCAYGTCTAATGCAGAAGATGAGAAATGGGCTGTTTCCAGCCTGCTCCAGCCCTCTCTGGAGGTGSGCTGAAGCAGGAATTGTGCTTGTCTGGGGAGGCAACAACCCTCTCAGCTCCTGGTCTGTAAGAAGTTTCCAGAAGACAGGGAAACTCACCCCTGCACAAAGAATTGCCTGCTCTCTGTGTGGATCAACAGTGAGTGTCTTGCGGGCTGACTTGAGTTTAATGCCTGTGTACCTGATCTTCTCACACCAAGCTGGTCTGGGATCAGTCTAAAGGGTAAAAAATCCAGCACAACCTGAGACCAARTGATCTTGGTACCTTTGCAGCCCCTGGGGCAAAGCAGATTCTATTGCAGTGTATCACCTCCTGCATTGAGCAGCATGGCAGAGCATGCAGGGGCTGCAAGAAGCTTAAAACTCCCCCAGCACCTGCAAGAGGCACCTGATTTCCATGCTTCTTCATGAAGTTTGTACCATTTACACCCAACAGCAGATGATAACTCTGAAGCCACCTAGAAAAGCCCTCGTTTTGGTCAGTGGTCTCTGAGATCAACTCTTCACTCCAAGAGCCACGTTTGAAAGGTTGATTTATGCAGCACAAAGTAAAGAAGACATATTTAATGATGAATGGAAATGTCATATTGATCCTATGGGCAGGCTGTGAAATATGGTTGTACACGGGCTGTCGCCGAATCCASCGAGCAAGTGGAGGCGTTCGACAGCAGGGCAGTCGATACGGGGACCAAGCTGCCCCTGTGCATCTGCCTCCCCAATGAGCAACACCAAACCGGGATAAAAATCACAAGTAAGCTCCCAGGCTTGAGTGGAGAGAGGATATTGAAGGGTTCTCCCATCCATCCAACCAATACTAATGCCATTAGTASTTCAGGGATGTTGAGGCGTGCACGTGCGGGGTGACAGGGCTGCCATCACACCGTGCACAGCACAGCGGGGCACTGACTGAGGCCRTGGCAGCTCCAGCAGTAAATAATGCTGACAAGAGGCAGGGCTGTGCATGGTGGAAGGACAAAGATGTGTCTCTTATCAAATACAGCTCAGTGATGGGTGCCCCATGCAGCCATGCAGCCCTACCCAATGCCTGTGATTCTCTCCCCCAGGGAAAGGCAACGTACAAGGGCTGCCAGAACTCATGCTGGAAAACTGAGGGACAGTGCTGGCGTTCAGTTTAAGGAGGGCCTGTAGCATCTTTGGAAAAGGGATCCCATAACCACACTCCATGTGGGGTGGCCCCAAAGGGACTTTGGTRGCCCCCTTCATCACCCTGCCCTGGTCACATTGCAGCTGGGAGGATCTTTGCATGGCTCTAGGAAGGWCTTAGCTCAGCTGGAAGAAAGTTCCACTTGGACAGAGCACAGCAGAGGGGTAAAGTGATCTTAAACTGGCAAAAATAGAGCATCAGCCTCATATAATTTCTCTGAAAACAAGATTTATTGAAGTTCTGTCTGTGGAAATCACTGTAGTGTGGAACACTCACCATATAGATTCGATCACTGACTCGTACCCTACTACATTTTTCATTAGGAAAAATATTGGCTGGGAAAGTTTGACCCCATAATCTCTGCATTTTAAACAATAACCAAGGAAAATAAAAGTGACGGGCTAAGGAAATCTCTTCCACTTCAGCACTCCCCTAGGTAGGAGCCAGGAGCTGTAAATCACTCCTCTGACCAGAGCTACTTGCTGTGACCCTCCAGACCTGATGCTCTTTGGCCACATCTACCAAGGGGTCTCTGCTGTGGGTACAGTGCACATCAGTACCCGCTGGAGGACTGAGCCACCCCACTGTGTGCTCAGAGGGCAACATTTTAGGAAATGGGATTCTATTCTCACCGTGATTTGGGGTCCTGATATGCCCAAGGAGGGGCAGTCTCCACTGTAGGGCAAATCAAAGATAACACTCATCTGAGACTCGACTTCTCATCTTTCTGTAATAAGATCTTTTTGGTCTGGCAGTGAGCATAGGGCTGAGGCAGAGGACAGGCAGAGCTCTGCAGAGTCAGTAGAACTGTGGTCTSCCCCTTCCTTTTGGCCAACATGTCCCTGTCACCCCACCAGCATCACACAAAGGATGGCTGCAGTCTCAGCTGCTGCTCCACCACAGCCTCTTTCAAATTAATTCCTGGTTTATGGTCTAAATAAATTAACCTCCATCGATTAGAGGTTCACAGTGCTTTTAATGTCAGTGTCATAATCAGATACCATAATGGATTTGCCTTTCTAAATCATAGCTCCAAAAGGCCTTCAGTCTGAAACTCTATTTTATGTGTGGCCCAATTAGAAACCACAAGGCTTTGGGCCTCAGTGGCTTCTGATATCCTGATTTACACATGCTGCCTGTTGGTGGCCTTTGTGACTGGGAGGAGACCTCACCCTGGACCCCATTCCTCTCTGCTTCCCCCCACCTGCAGTCCTCAGTTCTCACCTTTTGACAGCCAGAAACGCACCCCACTTTGCAGCAAGAACTGAACCCAAGAAAACCAGAAGCAGGCAGGGCTTTAATTCCTGCACTGGATCTACACGGGAAGAGGTCTCCAAATAACTGATGAAGGKGGACTCACCTTAAGCAACAGCACCAGAACTCTATCAAAGCCTTCACATTCCTGTTGAGAGTTTCTCTGCCAATCCAAAGACAAAACTCATAGGATCAGGTTGTCYATGGGTGTCAGACTCTTCTCCCAAGCAGCAAATGACAAGACAAGAGGAAACAACCTCAGGCTGTTCTGGGGGAGGGTTAGATGGGGAAAAATTTATTTGCAGAAAGGGTTGTCAGGCATTGGAACGGGCTGCCCAGGACCATGGTTGAGTCACCATCACTGGAGGTATTTAAAAGGGTTAGCTGTGGCACTTAGGACACTGTTTAGTGGCAGACTTGGCAGTGCTGGGTTAAAGGTTGGGCTCAATGATCTCAAAGGGTCTTTTCCAATCTATATAATTCTGTGATTCCATGATCTTAAATAATGCGTCAGACAGAGATGAAGTGGAGATTTTTGAGGACTTTGTCTCCAAGTGAGGCTGAAAAAAACCTTTTGCCCGTGGGGAGAGGAAAGAGTGCATCAAGGCAGCCTAATCAACCTGGATCTGTGAGAACAGCCACCAGCTTTCTAGGGTGGGTTCCTGTTTTTCCCTTTAGCACTGCTACCTCAGGGCCCTTTCTAAGCATCCGTCTGATACCAGGAAGGGAATTCTTTTCCACCTCTTCTCCTGTGCTCAACATCTCCCTTGCAACTTCTCCAAGACTCTTTGGTTTGATTTCCAAGTTCTGACATAGCCATTAGTTACAAAGAGCCATTAATTTGGTTGTTGTCGTTAAGTCATTTTTTAAATGGCTCCAGGCAGCATCAGAGAACAAAGAAACAAAATACCCATGAAAAGAGTTAATCACAAATTGCTAATTATTTCCCCCCTCCCTCTCCACTCTTTCCTCCCCAAATCATGAAATATTATCCCCATGAAGAAAGGAAAAGGTCTGTCCGTTCGTGAGCCCTTCACGGATTTTATACACCTAATTCATCAAACGAGAAACACTTCCTGATCATCCAGGATTATTTTGAGAGGTGAGCTCGTGACCCCCGACCTGGCTGCCAAGAGCCACGGCGAAGGGCAAAGGCTCTGATTTACTGATTTACGTGTCCCGAGATGCAGCCCCGGGCGGCGAGGCGGGGATCGSTGGAGCCTCGCTGGCTCAAGGAACGAGCCCTGATACCCCAGTGAGGGGCAGCCGCTGAGCCAGGCCCTTCATGTGCAGAAATCCCGTGGCTCCAAGTGCTTCTGAGCCCGTTCGCATTTTATGGGGCTGCTGATTTCAAACAGGCCGAGCTCTTTGAACGAGGCACTGTGCATGCCATTTGGAGGTTTGTATTTATTTATGGTGAAGTCTTTTATTCCTCCTTCCAGACGAAATGTACGTGCCAGAAAACAGGTCTTTATCTCAAAAGAGTGCAACCAGAGGCGCAATACAGAAGCAATAGGAGTCTGGGCTCCTAAAAATTTTATTGAAAAGGAAAATTTTGGGGTTATGAAAGCTGATGAGTCCAAGCCATGAAGACACTCACTGTTCCCAGGTCTAGATCCTTTTTTTGCTCAGAGTCAAGGTGGCAGATCTGGAGAAAGTACTGTCRAAAATAATGGCTCTTGCAAATGCCAAATTTCCTGTTTTCTCCCTGTCCCATAATACCAAGTATCTTTGCTTTCATTGGAGATAGATCTTTGGCTGGCCTAGGGCAAAAACCACTGTTGAGGAATCTAAATGCATAAAATCTCTGTTTCAGATGCCCATGCCCTCCTGTCACCCTTTCACCATCAGCAAAACACGTGTGTTCATATCCCCAAATCCACACCAGAGCTTCTCTCYGGGCCTCAAAGATGTTCAGAGTTCAGCTGCAGATACATCTAAATGCCAGAGGTGTCTTTATAAACACTCAACAGTAAAATCAAGCATCTCCAAGATATGCAGCTTCCAAATCCGTGCCAGCAGCCAACACAAAGCAGAAGGCAGCAGCAATGCTGGGACCTCTCTGCAGTGGAAGGCTCGAATATATTTGTTGGCTGGTAGGCACGTAAATCTCCACCTCCCAATGTATTTGCAGCCTTTCAGGGATGGCTCTGTTCACAGAGACATTCTGAACTGCACCAACATCACTTCAACAGGCTCAGATTTTGCCCTTTGCATGGTTAAAACCCTTTGACCTTTTCTGTACGCATTCAGAAGCACATCCTATTTTGYGTGAAAATGAAGCTATTTGTCTAACTAAGATAAATAAATAAACCTCAGTCTCCAGCCAGGGAGGGGAGCTTGGGGGAAGTGTGCTCCCAATGTAGCTTTTTTTTCCAGGACAGAAAAAGCCCATCCTGTTTGCCTAAAAGCTGAAAGTGATGCRAAAGGGGACCATAAGGGAGTATGAAAATGCATTTGAATCAATAGCATAAAGTTAACAGGATCAGAAATAAATAGAATGAATGAAATAGGATAAAAATGCCAGAGGAGATAAAAATGCCAGACTGAACATTGCCTCAGAAATCACTGCTGAAGGATAAGCAGGGCCAAGTTCATCCTGGGTGTAATTCCCTTGGCTGTTTCCTCCTGCCATATTAAGGCTTGGTGGATTTAGGAGCTTTGGGTTGTTGGGTTTTTTTTGCTCCCTGTCAATGATGTCTCAATTCAAATAATGTGTGACATTCTTGGGTTTGCTCCACGCCTGCCTGGCACAGCTTAGGGTCTGGCTTCTATAAATGGCAGCTTCCCATGACCCAGCAGCTCTGCTCTRGCTACTGGAGCATCCAGAAAGGTGCCCACATGTGAGTTTGGGTGATGAATTTAAAGCAGCCATATTTGCAAACCAGTTTTTATGCTTATATAACTGACTCCATTCTGATTCAACAAGCATGCTGGCAGTCAGGCTTTGCTCCAAATGTGTTTAAATCTCTCTGGCTTTCAAGGAGTTTATGCTTCTGCTGTAAGTAAAGCAGGTGTTTTGTGGATTGAGTCCTGCATCCATTTCACAGAAGCACCATCTTCCCATGGTGTCTTGAAGAGAGCAGTGAGAGGCTTTAGAAGAGATACTCGGGTATTTCCTGGTTGTTTTTCCCAACAGCTCCCTGCTCTGCCACAGAGCAGGGCATCCCAGCAGCTCCCCTGGTGTGCCTCACTCCCACACAACCCTTGCCACACCATCAAAAATATAAAAAAGAAAGGAAATTTAAAGATGATGAAAAGCATCTTTTCTCCATGCTGTATCCCAAGGCACCTCGTGAGCAGGTGTAAGTTCTGCATCTCAGCAAAATCATGGACCTGATTAATTTTCTGTTTTRTAGGAGAGATGTACCCCTCACAAAGCAGCAGTCCCAAATAAGCCTCATTCTTAGGTGGGTGAGCAGAGGGACCCCAGCTCCTGGAGCATCCCCTGAAGGTGCCTGCTGGGATCCCTGCACTGGGACATGACACTGAAGCTCACATTCCCACCACTGAAAAACAGACAGAAATCCCCAATAACAAAACAGCATCTAGCACCGTGTTGGAAACGTGATGCGCTTGGAGGGGGCAGTGCCCCATAGCCCGTGTCTCATAGCACCTCCTCMTTCGTGATGCTGCTCAGGGACCAGCCCTTCATCCTACCAACTYGGTTTTCCTACCCAATTCCCAGTCCCAGGTTAAATTTTGCTTAGTTTAGGAGACACGAGTGCAACACCCCAGGCAAGATGGCTCCAGGCCATCAGCTAAAATAGCTGCTTGTCATCATCTCCTTTGTCTGGGCTTTGGACTGACAGGACCTCCCTCCTCTCCCTTTGAGATCCTTTTACACCCAGACTGTGRAGGTCTGGCTCACTCCCTTTTCTTTGCTGAGTGCTCTGGTTATTTTCACCCTGTTTCTTTTGGAGGTCTCTGTTCCATATTGTTCTCTTTCCCACTCCATGGATACTCTTCCTGGGCAGAGCAGACTCCAGAACAGCCCCGCTGTGATTTTGGGTGTCATCCAATCCACGGCTGTGTTTACCTGCTTTGCCACAGTGGGATGTGCTGGTGACCACAGACCTCAATCTGTGGAATTGAGCTGAGCTCACGTCATGCCGTGGCAGGAGACAGCTCAGAGGGTGCTCTGCTCCAGTGTCCTCCTCCAGAAGTGCCYGTCTCCTCACACCGTGGGGCAGGTGAATCATGTGAACCTCACAGTGTCATGTGGCTGCACCAGAGAGGGGTGATCAGAGGGATGATCAAAGGAGACACGCCAGCCTACCCCACGCTGTGCTGTGGATTCCCCTCACAGCAGGTTGCCCCCAGAGTCGGGTGGCCARTGCAGCCCAGAGCACTCTGACAGCACAAACAATTCCTCCCGGGTCAAGGACCTGGCACAGTGCAGGATATCACTTCTCTCCCAGACGTGGAGGGCACAGGCTGGGGGTGTTTGACTCATTTCAGAGGGCTGGACCCCTTCCCAAGGAGCACAGAGCTCCTGAGCTCAGCCACTGCTGGGAACAGCACAGGGAAACCCGGCAGGGCAGTGACTGGCCTGGCTCTGACTCTGCCCTGATGTCCTGTGCCCCAGACTGTGGACAGGCAAAGCCAGGGTGCCAGGACTGTCCTCCAGCACAGCCCTCGGGAGATGGGCTTCCCACCAGGAAGGTTGTTAAACTTGCAGGAGGGAGATACTTTCCCTGAAATAGTTACTTTGAGGCTGTCTGCATCTGTAAAATCAASACTGTCACTCCAGGGGTTAAATTAAACTGTGATGGCATGAAAAGGTGGTTCATGCTGGAGCATCGTGCACAGCAGGGGCCTTCTGCAGATGGGTGACTCACACCACACAGTAAGGACAGCACCCAAACCTTGCCTAGCACCCTCTGAGCAGGGCTGATGCATACCCTGCTAGGCTGCACCATGCTTTGGGGAAGCCCTGTGGCCTTAAGGAGTTTATTTTCCAAAAGAAGCAGAGTCCAGGCATGCATGCTCTTCCAGGTGAGAGGCTGAGGCTGGAGGCCAGGCTGGTATCCAGCCCCTCACCATGGCAGGGTCYTGCCCCAGCTCTCTCCAGCCAAACAGGCTCTGACCTGGATCAGGACAGAGGATCCAAGCCCAGCCGATATGGATGGGCTGAAAGAGAGAGATGTCACTTCCTCGAGCTCTTTAAGGGGGTGAATGTCAGGCATGAGCTCATCAGCAGCACCGCACTGCTGTCCTCTCAAAACCCAGCGTGCAGGAGCACCTTCTTTGCAGTCTGGGTGTGCTGGATTCRCCATACCAGAAAGTCTGGAAGGGAACCAGGCACAGTGGTCTGTGTTCACACACAAAGCTCGAGACTTGTGCTGCTGTCTTCTCCCACGGCAGGGAGATGGACGTCAGCAGGCTCTATCAGTGTCATCAGGTCGCTCTCTTTCCAGTTAGAAATGAGTTGTTACACTGAAAATAATTGACCCTTAATGCCAGCTGCAGGGACCAGAGCATGCATTGCCACGAGGTTATGCTCCTTCCAATCCATCTGCTGTCCCTGTGCTGAGCTCAGATGTCTCTCCTTCTCCCCCAGCCCCCAGCTCTCCTCTCAGCTTTCAGAGCCACCCTGGCTCCTGGGATGTGTATTTAGCCTTTCCCTTCTCCCACCACTTTYATTCCTCCACAAAGATGAGCAAGGTCAGGAATGGCTGATACATCACCACCCGTCCCTCTGGTATAATCCAGGAGGGACCTGTAATCCCTGTAGTCCAGGAGAGACCAGAGAGAAGTGTTGGCTACTCAGTATCCATTGGCTCCTTGGGACATGGAAAAGGTGACATTCTTCTCACTTCATCTGAGCTAAGGCTCTGGCGAAAGCATCAACACAGACCAGCATTTCCAGAGAGAGTTACTGACACTAATGGGGGTGCTGCTGCACTTTGAGGGTCCTTGTCACTGACTACTCCCCACTTGTGAACCTCAGCAGGCTGGGAAATTTGCTTTCTCTCTGTCCTAAGTCTTTCCAAAAGCAGCTGCCCCATTTAAACAGTTGAGCCATGTGTTTTGGTGAAAATAAACAGTCAAGCATATGGTGTAGTGATACAGTGGTATAAATGTGCTGGAGCAAATTAATTCCTTTCCTTCACTCTGATCTGCTCACTGGCCTTGGCAGGGCCCTTTCCCACCCCAGTGCCTCTATTTCTCCTCTACTTCTCTGCCTTATTCATGCAGCTGCAGATTCTTGAAGAGGAACAAGCCAGGGGATAATTTGGGCTGGGCTATGTGGTACCTTAGCAATGGCAACAACTGTGGCTGTTGCTGCACACTCAGGCTTTCTGCACACTGCTGAAGCTCTCCCTGCCCACCCACACCCAGCCAGCACAGACTGGGTACTGTGCCCATTCCAGGAGTCTGCTAGATGCTTTTGTAGATCTCTGAGCATGAGCTTGCTGGTGGACATGGAAAGCCACAGCAGCGGTGGAGGCAGGGTGGGCAGATGTGCAGCAGCTGCTGCTGGGGTGCCGCACGGCAAACAGCTCTCTCYCCCAGCAGTATCTGTCTGTACCTTTCAGGGAAGGGAAGTCTCAAAGCTGTGGATGGGAGGGAACTTGGAAGTAACATGGGAGAAGCCAGAATTCTTTTGCCCAGGAAAATCTCCTTATAGCCATAGCAGTATCTTTTTGTGCCCAGCATTTTCAGGGAGGAGACAGTGGCCCAGCAGTGTTCCCACCCCACTCCCTGCCTTCCCCTTTTGGCAGAGCTGTGCAGGCACACGTAGACAGGGAATGGGCAGCCCGAGGCCAGGCTGGCAGCRCAGGGCAGGGAGCAGGCAGGTGGGCTGTCCAGGCCTTTGCAGGTGCAGGGCTGTGCAGATAATGCATCTGCCATGCTGGGCTCCCCTCCTCTGGGCTATCTCGTATGCTGCTCCTGTCTTCTCTCATCTCTGCTGCCTTTTTATCCCAGGGCCTTTCCTCGATGGGAACACCCGACTGAGGCTCAGCCATGCATTGWCGTTTCCACCCACACTGGTGGTGCAGCAGGCACAAGGCAGCCTGGCTGCCAGCCTGGGCAGGGCTTCCCAGTGCAGAGCAGGTAGCAGGACCAGCCCCAGCCAGCGGTAAACCTGGGGCACAGCACACTGCAAAACTGACGGTGGCCTGCTACGGCACAAGAAGGAAAGGCTGATTTATGCCCCCACCATCTCCACGCTGCTTGGCTCCAGCAGAGCTGAAGTGCTGGTTTTGCCTGTACTGGGCCCGTTGTGGTGCAAGATCCTGCCAAAGTGTGAGAGGGATGTGTGGTGGAAAGCGTATCAGGGGTGGAATTGTCTACACGCAAATGCTCAACTTTATGTACTTTTAACTAGAGGTGTAACAGATGGTTGCATTTCGGTCCAAGCAGCAGAGAGCCATGCCCATTCCGGCTGGAGCCAATCAATCCCGCCACTCTGGGGAAAAAGGCAAGCTGGGTTTGGAAGCGCGGCTGCCAGCAATCCAGAGGAAGGCTTTGCACAGGCAAACATGGGCCGCTGCCATGCGAAACCAGGGAAACGGGATTRAAGAGACGCGGAGACAGCAGAGCGCGGTGCCGCTGCCGTGGGCTGCTCCCAGAGCAAATGGCGGGACAGACAGCGAGCAGCCAGGGCTCAGCAAACGCACATCAGCCCAACCCTCCAACAGGGAGGGAAAAGGAGAGAGCCTTCCTGGGGAGGGGAGAGTTTTATGGGATGGGGAGGGATCTGCTCCCATGCAGTGATGCCATGGTTAGGGGCTGCCTGCAATGTTTTGCCTGCTTATGGCACTCTGCCCATACCCTCATCTGTCTTCACACCCCAGGGCGGTTTCTGCATGGGATGGGGACTGTCCCCCATCAACACATCCCACAACTCCTGCTCTGCATGGCCCCACAGCCAGGGTGACATCCCTCCTCTGAACTCAGTTGCCAGAGAGGATTGGATGTGTAATTCTGCAAATCCCACCTGGGTCTGCTCCATGGGGAAGGCCAGGGCAGCACRGCTTGGGGTCCAGGGAAGGAGAAACCCTGAAATGGGGAGATGGCCTCCCCAGTACAACCCACACCGGGAGACCAGAGTGGATAGGGCTGAGGCAGCTCCTTGCCCAGGCTGCACATGGGGTATTTGCCACTCGTTGGTTTTGAACTGATGGAAATGAATACAGTAGTGTAGAGCTGCCTCAGTTGGATTATTTCAGGGGTGCAATTTAAGGTTTGGGTATAAGGAGGCAGGTGATAGAGAAAGATTTTCCTGTGCTGGTTACAGGAAACTGAGCTGGGAGATTACAGTGAGGAGAAATTTTTATCATAACAGCCTTCAAGATAACCAAGAGCTGGAGAAAGACTGCAAAAAAGTATCATCATCTCCTTGTGTCTCAGGGTCCTCAACACCTAAAGCAATGGCACACCATTTGCTGGGAAAAGTGCTGTATTTCTCACAAATCCCAGTACACCCGATTACCATGGTAGGATGAAGAGTTTGGTAATCACATGGGTTCTTCTAGCTCTTCCAGACCTGTGTTGTGGGGTAAAACATCACCACACTTCTGCCTCTGGAGCATGGCAATTTGCTCCCTTCATACTTCACTCATCATCAACAAGGAGCACTTGAAGTACAGCTGAACCCACAGTTTATWTGTGAGGTGCTCAGCAGACAGATGAGGTTTGGAAGGTGCCCCTTGGGATGCAGCCTTGGGAGCTGTGTTAGAGCACTGCAGATGATCAGATCAGGAGCTTGATCCTSATCCTGTAACGGGAGGTCGCAGGGAGGAAAGTGGTTTTGTTTGATGATTTCTTGAGACTGGGGGATTTAGGAAATCACTGGAACTCTGGATCCTGGCAGGAAACCCATGCTCTGTTTCTGTGCTGTCAACACCAAGCAGCCAAAAAACCTGGGGAGCAGGTTCAAAATCACGAGAGAATGCTTCAACCAATGAAAAAAGAGTGGCTTATCCTTGTCCCTAGTCCTGGGTGGTTTGTTCGTAACATTCACTCACCTTTAAGGGTGTCCCTGTCACTGCAAATCTCAGATGAGCACAACCCACCTGTGCAAGTTGAACTGTCCCCAAGGTTTTGAGTGAAACATTAAAAATTTGCAAAAATTCAGTGAAGCAGTTAACTGGGTGATAGGATGGGTCTGCCCAGCAGGACAATGGGCAGGTTKTAAGTGCTAGAGAACCAAGCACTTCTTCTAGACAGAGGAAGATAACTGCACCAAGGGTGTTTTGGTCCTTGCCCATCAGCAACACCATTCACTGATCCAAAAGTTACACCATGTGATTGAGACAGAAACACATCCCAGCAAGGCAGCGGGAAGACTGCAGGCAGTCTTCTGCAATTAAAATGAAGTATTTCAAGCAAATCTGGCTCTTTCCTCRCTCCTATCACATCACAAAACCCTCAGGAAGCCTCCCCAGGGGCTTCTTCCTCAGCCTGGCAGGGTTTGTGTCCCCCACAGTGCCACTGAGCCTTTCACATCACCCCCACAGGGCTGGTGGCTTTAACCTGCTTTAAGGACCTGTTTTCCTCCTCCCTGCACCTCCTCATTCTCTCTCACAGTCACGTTCCCAGGTACCTCTCAGCAGATGTTTACGCTGATTTTGTAAAACATTTACACTTTCTCAAGCTCACCAAACTCTTTCCGTCTCGCAGGTGCTCTTGTCTGGAGAGTGCAATGTCATGAAATGACAGCTCTGACAGCAGGCACRTCCTCCCCCAGCTCCTCTCCCTATCCAACAGTGCCATGTCTGGAGAAAAACCTTGTGGAGGCTGAGTACACTTGTCCTWACACTTCTGCTATAGCCTCCCAAAGCATGATTAACTTCATAGCAGGGCCAAAAAAATCCCTTGGATGTTTCATTTTACATCTGCAAGGGCCTCCTAGCTCTGGTAATGTGGGGTACACAAAGGCACCAAAACCTGGGTGAGTAAAGGAAGAAACCCAGACATGGCGGGTCAGGCTGAGGCACAGTTTTTTTTTCCTAATGGTGCTCTCTTGGGTGCTGCCAGTGCATGTCTGCATGTCAGACCCCTGCCTGTGCTGGGGAAGAAGCATGGTGTTAAGCTGKGTGTTTGACTGAGTTCTGAGTCTAAAACCAGACTCTCTGAGTCAGTGTTGTCTTGGGTGTGGATGTCTGAGTCTTTCCTGGAAAGTTATCARTTAGGGAAAGACCTTTCTGAAAGGTCTTACTGAGACCAGCCTTCTGTGTCTCAGGAACAGATTCTTTTCCATTGCTCATCTCTTCTCACCTGATGCAGTAACATTGAGTCTCACCACTATTTTGCATGATTCCCTGAGTGCCCCCAGAAGCAACACCATCTCCTGTGCTCCTGGTCCATGGAGAACCACTCCCATTCCTGGCACAGCCAGGGGGGTCTCAAAAACTGCCCTGCTCCATGTCCATGAGCAAGTACAAGCCCTCTGTCCCTGACCACGACTTGTAAAGCAGAACAAGGCTGGTTTACCTCATGCAGGCATTTTAGGGTCTGAAAGAGCAGCTTTGGGGCAGGAGAACACCTTGGGCTTGACACAARGTTCAGGTTCAGACAGAGACTGTGACTGTGTTCCTGTCTGTGCCCTTCCCAAATTCCCTTTGCCCTACCACTGCCAAAACTCCTGGTTAGGAAAGAGACCTGAGGGCAAGGTTTGACCCCTCCAATATCAGGGGAAGTTTTGAGGTGGAAAGGTAACGCTTATTTTCCATTCAAATACAACTAAGAATAAAACTAGGGAAGAACAATGCTGGAAATATGCTACATAAGCAGAAATCTGGCKAAACAGAAGTTTTCCACAAGGCATCAGGAAATCCCTGAATTGCTGTGAGTGCCTTATTTAGTGGTGTGTGTGCTTTTTGTCCACACAAGTTCCAGTCACTGCAGCCATCAAACATTTTTTAATAGGAGCATTAACTTAAGAACAGCTAACAGTAATATTCCTAGCTGTGTGGAAACAGCATTTTATTAAATGCTTCACACAGATTTTGTAYAATAAAGATGAATATATTATATCCTCTGCCTCCCCCAGAGTGAAACAATAATAGGAAAATAAAAAAAAAAGCCAATAAAGTGAAACATAAATAGAGCATAATGGGACTAGTAGCGAACTGAACTGACTATATAACATCTGCTATTGTTTGCCTGGCAAATGCAAACAAGGGGAGAAAGCAAGAAAGATTTGAACGGCCCYAGCCTCTTTCCCCTCTGCTGCAAGGAAGCAGCACTGATATCCCAAGCAGATCAGAGCTGACAGAACAGTACGAGGCACAACTGGCAAATTTGTCCTCAAACAAATGTGTGAGATTCCCTTCACTTCTGTGCATGGAGCAATTTTCACGAGTCTTTTGATGCCAGACAGTTTATGTGTGAGAATATTCCTGGATGTGGTGAGCTCTCAATGCAAACATTMATTCATTTCAAAGCTCAGATTTTGCCGTGTGTTTGCCCCTCACTGTCCTCTGGTTTCTGAACTTACCCCATCAACTGAGCCGAAACAAAGACACAGGAGCTGGGCACTGAATCCTGCCAACTGAGGGGATACAGAAAAAACTGACATCTATGGGCAAGGCCTCAGCTGGCTTCTGTATATCATAACCAGGGAGCCTGTATGCATCACCTTTGGAGAAATCAGATAACTAAGGGATCACACTGTGAGCAGAAGGGAAAAAAAAAGAGGGATTTTTGCCAGGCAGTTCCTTTGCAGGTACTGATCTGGCCAGCTCACAGGTGCAGTAAACCCAGGGCTCTGCATCTGCAAAAATCCAGTCTGTGTTTGTGACCAAACTTAAATCATARCCATCCTGACTGATAACAGAACTGGCTGGAAGCTGGGGGAAGGAAAGAAGAGCTAAATGCCTATAAAAGTCATTTTCCCTTTTATTTGTTATCTTGCTTGTAATGATCACACCATGTTTCCTATCTATTTTTACAGTAAGTTGTACTCTGGTCTCAAGAGGCCCCTGGATGACTTATTATTAACGATGTCTTCTTATTATGGATGGTGATTTATTATCAGAGTGATTCTATTTGTACTGGGTATGTTGTGCTGCTGCCAGCACAAGGCTGTTGCCATCTTCAGAGCAAAAGGTCATGTTCTTGCAGCACAACGTGCCCAGCTCTGCTAGGCTGAGCTGGTGAGTTTGCAGGCTGCACACATGGGCAGGGCAAAAGGACAAAGACTAAAGGGAAGAGAGGCCCTGGTGCACCTTACAACTGTTCTGTGGCCATGTGGGGCACAGGGATGAGCTGCTGGACTTCACACCTCCTTACGCACTCTTGCACATGGTGAGGTCACCATTTAGGGATCTGTACACATCTCAATAAAAAAATCATATCKTCTATAATTTTTATGTTGCATTACTAGTCAATGAGTGTTTATTTAGCACTGGGAAATTAMAATCATTTTTCTCTCCTGTCCTTGGAGCCCATGTACTCCAAGACTCACAAATACTCCTTTAGCTGTAAATAAAGATACATCTGGAGTTTGGCAATAGGATCACAGGGCACAGGAGACTTTCAACACCCATTGCTTCACTGAGACTGCAAAAAGCAGCAGGAGCAGGTACACAGCTTTTCAAAGAAAATCCCAATATCTAAATTGAGACAGGCTGCTCCTGGGAAGTTAACCTGTGCTCTGGGACAGACTGATCTAGCCCCTCTATGGTTGCTCTCCCATCTCCACAGAGACAGTGAGCCCCGGGAAAAACCCCTTTCCCTGTCCCTGGCTGAGGGGTGTGTKACCCCACGATGTCCTCGATGCCCTCCCTCCAGTGGCAGCTCCCCAGCCTGGGACCCCCCAGCTCTGCCACTTCCAGTCTCTCCCGAGGGTGAGGGATGCCCACAACAGCCAGGAAGCCCCTTTGGGCATCCCAGACCGGGTTATTTCTCCAGTCTGCAGCCTTAACACCTCCCTGGCTCACCCCCGAAACTCTTACTGAGGAGCACAGGTCGTTCACTTGTAACAGCAAGGCAGGCAGATGCTGAGAGCCCGACTGGTTTTTCCAGACCCACGTGTTGCTGCATATTTGGCTTCAGTGAAGACCCGCTTTCCACTCCTGTAAAGAACAACAGAGCCAAGCAGACCCCAAGGAGATTTCAAGCAGAAAAATGGAAGAAATCCTGAGGCTGTTCAGTACACAGGCTTTACTCTGTGCCCAGGAAAAAAAAAAAGCCCAGGCTGTAAAGTTCCACAAGTGACAAGCAATTGTACATCAGCTGAAAATGAGTCCTGAGTGCCAGGCAGGAGGGCATGGGAATTTGGTGCCAAGAGGTGTCACAAACTGAACAAAATAGAAAGGGATGTGGACAGGATCCTGGGATGCTCAGAGGTGGAATCACATGAGAAATTTTTGTAGTCATATTAAACCTCAGAGTTCAGAGTCTGACCCTGAAGAGTGGGAATCAGGAAAATGCCTAACCTGAGAGGTTTTTTTTCACTCCAGCCTCCTCCAGGAGGCTCTTTTCTCTCTCTCCCCAYCGTACCTCCATGCAGCACTGAAGACGGGGAGACAGCCTGATCTGACAGCGRTCGGTACAGAAAAGCTGTAAGCTGACAGCGGCTATTATGCAGGATGGGAAATGCTAGTCACCATTACAGAAAGCTAAAAGTACCCCTAGAAAGAGCCCTGCCTGAAACATGACCATCTGAGGAACGTGTCTAAGGTTCCTGACACAGAAAGCAGAATAAAACAACACACASGTAAAGCTTCTCATAAGAAATGTCTGAGGTAGGTCTGAGGATGCAGAGAGCAGCATTAGAGAGCAGTGCAGTGGGTCCCTGTGCCCAGCAGCAGAAGCTGAGAAAGTTTTGAGAACCATCTTGTGAACCCTGGCTGGAGAAGGAGACCACAAAAGGGCAAGAGTATAGCCTGGCCTTTGGCAAGAGGAACAGGGGAATAGAGAAGGGGAAAGCTGAAATACCCTGGCTGCGTYTGATGTTGCAGCTTGGAAGGAAGAGGCATCTGAGGCTTTGCAAACTCACTTCATGTGTGAGTGGAAAGGCAAGTGAACKGCTGTTTGACCCTGCCTCTGGCTGCTACCCCTTCATAACAGGACCTGAGAGGGACAAGAGGAACAAACACGGCAAATCTATCATGAAGAGATAYATTTTAGGGCACGTTTCCTTTCCAKCAGSTCTTCTCTGAGCTTGGAGGGATCCTGAGAGGCCAGATGGGGTAGGATAAAAAAATAGGAGGGATGAAAAAACAGGGGCACGGAAAGAGAGAAGTGAGAAGGCGGAGCAACCTCTCAGCASTGAAAGTTGGAAGAGATCACAGTCAAAGTCTGGTTTTGCATCTTGGTGTTGCTCTTGCAATGGATGGAAATATTAGTTTTTAATTAATTTTCCTACTGCATTTGTTGGAAAAGGAATCACCTTCAAAAAAGAAATACAAATAACTACTTTAACAGGAAACTTTTGCTGCTGTAATTTATTGGAAGGCAAAATGAGCTCCGATTACATTATCCACCCGCACTGTGCCGGCAACGTGTACTTCGGATATTGCGCTATAATCCAATGACTGCTCCTGAATTATTAACACCAAGTTGTTATTAGAAGAAGTTGCCTGCCTTATTTCCGCCATTCTCCCCCCCCATTCCCTTTATTAAGTTTCAATTGATTCCCCACACCTCCTCCTGCCCCCCAAAAATGAGCCCTCGCCTCCCCGGCTCCTTCATAGCTGCCACTAACGTTACTTGCATTTGGCAGCCTGGTGAATTATTCACTCGTGCCGGGAGCGGCAGAGATATTACAGGTCTCGGAGGAGCCAGCACGGCTCGGCTGTCACAGTCCTGGGTGGCTGTGTCGTGTGTCGTCCCCCCCGCCCCCGCCAACCAAACAAAGTTTTGCCGAGCCCCGAGTCCGGAGCGCGGTTGTCGGGCAGGGAGGTGTCTTACGGTCAGACCGTCCGCTGCTTCTGTCCGGGGGAAGCGAGGAACCCCCGGAGCCGGGGTGAGGTGGGCATCACCCTACCCGTTTCTGGTCGGGTCTCGACACCCCCAGAGCAGTCCCGCGGGGCCCGGAGGCGACAGCGGAACTGTGCGCTATTTCCAGCCGCCCCCGGGCGCAGCTGCACCAGCCGGGCTCTGTCTGCCCCCGCCGCCCCAGCGCCCATCCCTGCGGGGTCAGGGTTAGCTCCGTGCTCACGGACCACCCCTTCCCCCGTTCCAGCCTCTTTCCTGGAACCGACGGGGACTGGAGAGMAGGCGGTGGCTGCTCCGCGTCCCAAAACGAAAGTGACCCAGGGGACACACAGATGCTGAACAGGTCGGAGGTGCGCTGCTCCCCGCTAAAGGGTCTTCCCCGCTTGCCCCGCGGCCCAGCCTTGGCTCTCCCGGAACTGGGATGGGGCAGGGAGGGCCCAAGAACTTCTAAATCTCTGTCATCCACAGACCTTGACACGGGCAGGCCTGAAACGCCTCCCGCCCCCGTCCCACCTCCTTGTCCTCCACATGCAATCTGTGGATGGAATTATCAGAGTATTTAGAGTGGTTTAAAACTATGAATTGATAAAAATCAAGTTCTTGCCTTGCCTGGAGCTGGGACAGGCACGTGTCGACTGTTCTTCCCAGGGAGCTTGCGTCCTACTGGATTCCTTGGACTAGAAAATAAAACACTGGAATTTAAAAAATTAAACAAATTCAGATGCTCCTGTTGGCCCTTCTYTCACGGGAACCCCTGGAACGGATTCTGGAAGACTCTGTTCCCAGGGGAAACATGGGGGTCTGGATGGGGAGCCATCAGTGCAGACTGGTTCTCTAAGCCMAACAAACCCYAGSGAATCCCTAAAATCCACCAGGAGTRGGGGCTCGAGAGGGTCCCCRRTCGAGCTGAGAGGGGAGTCAAGGTTCCTGACATTCAGGATGGGGCACCCCCACGTTTCTCCCCCGCTATGGGAAATGCTCCCTGGGGCCTCATGTAGGGCGATGCGGTGGCTGGAGGTGCTGATCCGCCTCGGGCGCTCCTTTCAATTTTTTCTCTAAAACAACTTGTGGGGGAGACGGTCTCCCCTATCTCATTTACATTAGTCCGAGAGCACTCCTGCTTACACCGGGGCAGAGGCTCGCCCAAACTGAGTCTCCCTTCCCTCTCTCGGCCCCACAGCGGGGCRGTGTGAGCGGTGCGAGCACCGCCGTGCCAGCTCCACTTTGCGAAGGCTTTGGAAGCGGGAAGCAAATCGGCCCTGGGCGTGGGGAGAAAGTGCACGGACCCTGCAGCTCCGCCGGTCTCGGCGCCGCTGTCTCCCCGGGAGTTGGTTTGCAAACGAAAATCCCTGGGGGARGTCAGGGAGCTGGACACCGAGCTGCCCGTCCGCCCGAGGGGTGCTGCTCCTCTCACCCCGCTTCTGGGGCGGGTTTCTGGGCCCGCGGGTTTCGTCCGTGGTCGGCCGCGTTCAGGTCCCGTCCCCGCGGTGAAGCTCTCCGAGGGAACGGTGACTTCTCCGTMTTTTTCTGCCCGGGAAGGTTCGGGGCTTAGTGGGGTCGGTGTACCCCAGCCGGGCCGGGCCGGGAGTGCTGTCCCTGACCCCGGCTCCCAGGCAGGATGCGGGCACTCGGGTCACATTTATTTTTGGTGCAGCGAAGTTTTTTCCCCTGCAGGAAAGTGGTTGCGAGGGAAGGAAGGATCGGCCGATAGCTGTACAACGATCTCCAGAAACGGGYTCTGCTGGGGAGCTTCTCCCCAACWCYGCAGAGCTCTCCCGTACCCCTGCGCCCCCTCCCCATCACAGCTGGSAGCCGCCGGGCGCCCAGCTCGGGGCAGTTGTTTTCCAAAGGGAGCAACGCCGAGTAGTGCCCGGCGGCAGCGGGATCAGGGGATGCCTGTGGGCGCCTTTTACCAGCCCTTTTGCAAGAGACGACCGGGACAAGGACCAGGGACCCCACCGTGGCTCTCTCTCCTCCGTGCTTCACCGCGGGTCCCACCGGGGTCTCTCCGCCCCTCGGCACTCGCAGCCCCAAACATGGGGCGGGAAAGGGTGCTTGAAGACAAAAATAAGTTATTTCTTAGATTCCTGGCTCGCCTTCCCGGCCTTTGAGAGACGCTGTGCCAGGACTAGCTGTCAGCTCGAGGGCACGGAGTTTTGCTCCTCTCCACGCCGCTAAGAGGGAGTGGTAACGTGTTTAGACCACTTAAACTAGGCAGGCATAGCTGGGAGCCATGCATGGCTCAGCTATGCCGGGAAAGGAGGTGTCATTTGTACGCAGTTACTTTGGTGATCAACACTTGAATGATATATGCCGCCTGCTTTAATTATATTCCCKTGACATTTTCCTGGACAGGAGCGGACCGCACACAGCCAGAGYCGGGCAGCCCCGGGAGCGTCCTGCTGCTGCCCTCCGGGTGCGGGACTGTTCAGGGAGGGCAGCTACCCCGACACCCCGAAATGCGGTTCTGGGGACGGCGAGGGGAAACTCCTCCAAAGAGGCTACTCGTAGCCAGAGATTATTTTTTTTGTGTGTGTGTCCCCAGTCACGGGTAGTTTCGGATTCAGTGGCAGTTTTCTGCTCTGTGAAGAGGAAAGGCCGCGGCTTTACTCGCTTTTCTTCCACGGTGGAAGGCAAGGACCCGGAGAGACGCATTCCCAAAGGTTTCGGGGTACCCCCTCATCCATCCCCGGGGGCATCTAAGGGCTGCCTTTTCCCCCCAGCCCTGGTTACCCCCCTGCCTCTGAGCCGGGAACTCGACTCAAACTTCTCCTGCCTGCACCAGGAGTAGTTCAATTCCACGTCCCACTCAGAGGGGTTGTAGAAAACAGAATGGAGACGTTGAAACGCATCGGATGAGGGTGTTTTTCCCCAAACGACCTCAAAGCTGGGACACACGACTGGCAGCTGCCTCCCGGCGGGAYGGGCACAAGAGCCCGGCGGGATGCGAAGTTCCGTGGCGGTGGCTGGAGCAGGCCCCCGGCTGTCCCTGGGGCTCCCTTGCTCCCCGGGGCCCTCCGAGGACAGTGAAATACAATGGGACACGTCGGGGGGCACTGAGGGTCCCTAATTCGGGGCTGGGTGCCAAACGGGCTGCCAAAAAAAAAAAAAAAGAAAATTAAAATAAATAAATTCCGAAGGATGAGGAGGGGGGATGCAGAGCTCTCCCCCTAAGCCGGGTTGGGGCAGCCCAGCCCACTCCCGGTGCGCAGAGAAGGCGCCGTTTGCGAGGAGGGAGATGCAGCAGTTGCAAAGGCAAAGTAAGCGCAGAAAAAACGAATCCAAATTCGCCAAAGGCACCACCGGGCAGCCGAGAGCACAGGGGAAAGGGGTCAGTCGGAGCCCACCGGGACAACCACCGAGAGCCGGGGGACTTGGGGAAGGGGGCCCGGGATGTGCCCCCTTCCCTCTCAACCACCGTTTTTCTCATTGAGGTGTTCTCTGGGMAGGGACGCTGGGCACAAGGGCAGCGACAGGCCTGGAGCCACCGGGCTGAGCAACTAATGCAGAACATGAACCCGGCTATCCCCTGCCAGGCAGCGGCCGAGGCAAACGAGGAAGGGTCCCTCTGTGTCGGGGAGTCTGTCCTGAGGCAGCTGTCCGTCCTCCTCCGGGCTCTGCCCCTATTAGGGAGCCAAAAAACAAAAAGTAGGATGCTTATAGAGCCCTGTCCTCCCGCGTAGGAGGAGAGGGGAGATGCAGGCTGGGAGGACAACAGGGGACCCAAAACGGTTTGTAGGGTTTCGCCGTGTTCGAAGCACTTTTGCCCGTGCCCTGAGCGGAACGGGCTGTGCTCGAGATGGGGGCGCAAGTTGCGCTCAGGTCCGCACTCCGCTCCGCGGGGAGCGCTGCAGCCGGTAACTGGCTGCGCCTCAGAACATCCCAAACCCCCGCCAGCCCGCCCAAACTCGCACGCAGGAAACAAGGCTATTTTTCTTTCGTTTTTTCCCCCCCTTTATTTTTTTTTTTTTTTAATCTTATTTCTGTAATTATAACGCCAGCACCCCCGGCTGAGTTCTCAATAAAACCTGGATMCTGACATAAAACGCCACGCTGGAAAACAATGCGAGGGGACACAAGGGAGAGGAGGAAAGTCTCTAATTGGTTAAAATATGTTTAAATCACTTCATAAAACCCAAGCAAAGCGAAGCAAATAATCCACCTAGCAAAGCAAAGAAGCCGGGCGATTTAGAATCAGTGTAATTCGCTCCCCCCCGACCGACTCCCCCCCATCTCCTCGCAGTATTTGATATGATGAATAACCCAATATAGGCCTTTAAAAATAGGTCACWGCATAAAGAGACTCCCAGAGAGCTATAAAAAATGGGAAGAGGGCGCTTTAAGGAGAGGAGCCATTTGCTTCTTTTGTGCTTGTTYGGTACCTAGCGGCCTGGGAGCTGCCAGCCGTCCTCCTGCTGGCCCTCAAGGTGAGGAGGAAAAGTTGGGGCCGGATCCAAGCCTTCCTTGAACCCTTCCTGCCCCACCGCCCCTCCAGCCACCGCCCGTCCCGTCCAGCCCCAGCCCGGCCCGCGGGCAGTGTCCCGGCCGGGGTCTCCCCGGGGACTGTGGGGTGCTCACGCCCGCAGTGGGGGCCAAGCTGTTCACCCCGGCTCTGGGCTTTGTCTCCCTCCCTGTGGAATGGAGAGACAGGAGCGGGATGGCGATCCGSGTTGAAATACTCAGGAGCCGGTCTGGCCCCGCGGAGAGCCGGGCCGGGCCGTGTTCCCCGAGCGTGGGGGGCACAGCAACCACCGCCGCCCCTGCCCCTCTCCAGAGCCGCCCGTGGGCTCGCAGYAAAAGGACTCGGGTTGGAAAGCGGCCATCCCCGACTCTTTCCCCCGCGCTGCCCCCGGCCGGGACCACCCGGCGCCACCGGAGCCCAAGAAGCCGCCAACATCCCCGGAGCGCTCCCGGCCCGCACCCCGCCGCGCAATCCCTCCGTGGGTTCTCCCGACACCGGRGAGGCCCTGCTCCCGTTCCCGCCCCGACCCCCGCAGCCCGCTCCGACACAGGGTGCTGGGAAAGAGGAGCACGACAAATTCGGCGGAAACCTTCRGATTTTATTGGAAAGGAAAGGTCTGCCTTACCTGGAACCAGGCTCTCCCCTTCTTCCCCTCCTAAAAAAAAAAAAAAATCAAACGGCTCTGCGTAAAGCCGGAGATAGACATTTTGAATAACCTGGTAGCAGAAATAAGCAGSAGGGAGAAATAGAAGAAAACCAAAAAAATCTCGGGGGGAAGAAAAAAAAAGATACAGCTGGATATTTTTCGGTTTGTTTTGTTTTCGCTTATTATTATTTTTCACTATACTGTATTATCCTGATGCAATAAAGGCTGGTTTGTAATGTAATTTAAAAATATATATGTCCAAACAAATAGCAGGGCCAGAATATGACAAGTGCATTCAGCATTATAATTCAACTGGGCTCCACCTCCATACCGCCTCCTAATTAATGGGTCTCCGAACTTGCAAAAGCCTGCATTGGACAGAGAGAGAGAGAGAGAGAAAGAGAGAGAGAGAGAGAGAGGGCGAAAAGTGTCATTGAAGATAATTGATTACCTCCCAATCAACAATAACTTGTTAGCAATAGTCAATTACCCCATCTCTTTTCGCTTCTTTCCCCCTGGTCCGAGGTCTCGGTGCGAGGGTTGCTCTTCCCCTCGCCGAAGTCTGCTTTTTCTTTTTTATTTTTTAAATTATTTTTTTAAATTATTTTGGGGTGGGTATTCGCTTGGGGTGGGGGGGCAGGGAAAGTGCCGTGATTTGGGGTGTTTCTTAAAATAGCAGCTAGAAAGAGAAAGAGAGAGGAGAGACAGGGAGAGAGAGAGAGAGAGAGAGAGACAGGAGACAGAGAGGAGGGGGGGAAATCTCCGACCCAAAACCCTGGGACAAGAGGTACGGCAGGACCACCTCTCGGCGAGGGACCGACGGCAGCTCCGCTCCGCGCCCTCCCGCCGCCCTGCCCGCCCGGCCCGCCGCCCGACGTGGCTCTCCCCGGGAGGACCCGGGGCTCCTCCGCCGGAGTTGGAGGTGGGCTTCAACTTTTGCTCGCTGTCTTCGCCGCCGTCACCCCGCGGTCCCGCCGGGGGCTTCTCCCCGCGGCAGCGCATCCCCGTCGCGGGTGGGGAAGGCAGCCCCGTGCAGCCCGGCCCCACCATGACTTCCAAAGAAGAGCCCAAGCCCTCCTCGGGGGAAGAACGGCGGCGGAGCCCCTTGGATCACCTCCCACCGCCGGCCAACTCCAACAAGCCCCTCACCCCCTTCAGCATCGAGGACATCCTCAACAAGCCCTCTGTGCGGAGGAGYTACACCCTCTGCGGAACGGCCCACCTCCTCTCCGCCGCCGAGAAGCACCCCCCGGCCGGGCTGCCCCTCTCCGGCCGGGCGCTGCTCTCYCAGACCTCGCCCCTCTGCGCCCTGGAAGAGCTGGCCAGCAAGACCTTCAAGGGGCTGGAAGTCAGCGTGCTGCAGGCGGCCGAAGGTAAGCCCCTCGCAGAGTGGGGGGGATCCTCCAGCGGGTGGGTGCCCCACTCCTCCCCACGGCCTGGTTTTGCTTCTCTCCTCGTCCCCCGCCATCTCCCAGGGTGTCGCATGGGGTGGGATGGGGGGTCCCTGAGCGGCCGGTACCCGGCGGCATCCTCCCCCCGCAGTCCTCGGGGTACCGGAGCGAGGGCTCTGCCCCGCTCCCTGCAGACACCGACAAGGCAGGGGTGTGGGGTCCGGGGGCTAGGGTCGGGGCGGACACGGGAAAGCGGGGACAATCTGGCGGCTCCTCGGCAGGCCGGGACGGAATGACCATCTTCGGGCAGAGGCAAACGCCGAAGAAGCGTCGGAAGTCGCGGACGGCCTTCACCAACCACCAGATCTACGAGCTGGAGAAGCGGTTCCTCTACCAAAAATACCTGTCGCCGGCGGACCGGGACCAGATCGCCCAGCAGCTGGGGCTCACCAACGCCCAGGTCATCACCTGGTTCCAGAACCGCCGCGCCAAGCTCAAGAGAGACCTGGAGGAGATGAAGGCCGACGTGGAATCGGCCAAAAAGCTGGGCCCCAACCCCGCCGTGGACATCGTGGCCTTGGCCGAGCTGGAGCCCAGCGCCGAGGGAAGGGGCAAGGCACGGCCCGGGTCCCCGCCGCCGCCCCCCGCCGCCGCCCGGGAGC
>NW_026623244.1:2195777-2203238 GCF_030028575.1 Malurus melanocephalus | reverse complement strand
TTTTTTTTAATAGCTATCAGTGATGATTATTTTATCTATAAGGGAGACGCGTAACCTTGGAATAAACCTGGCTTCCAACAGATGTTTGGGAACGCAGTTGTTTTCAAAGACTTCCGAAACAAACCACTTTAGAGAAGATTTAAGTTAGGCTTAAAATGACAACAGCAAAAAATTAGCCGCTTTCCTTTCCTTGCATGTTTCAGATGTGCACGAACTAATTTTTTTTCCTTTTAAAAAATTTTTTTTCGCAATCTTGGGAACTTTGGGCTGGGTTATAATGCAAGTTGAAAAATATATACTTTCTTTTTTTCCTAGAGCATAGAGATTTGTCTCCAATGCAATTTCTGCCTCATTTTACCAATTAAAAGCTATTTTTACCATTTTCTGCTATTGTTGTGCTTTTATTAAAAAGCTGCCTTTCGTATTTTTGATATGAAGGTGGTAACAAAAAAAAAAGAAAATAAAAAAATCCTAGAATTATTTTTTACTCTTTTTAGAATTTTTTGCATGCTATGGAAATAAAAAAAGATAAATCCCAAGATCAATACATTTAAATATTACACTATAAATTTTAAAAAATGTACAGATTTAAGACCTGTTTTTGTTTTAATTGTACAAATTTTAAAAGGCCTGCTATTTAAGTTCCGATAGGGACAATGTCGCTTTATTTACTGTCTCTTAGAATTGTACAGATAGCTCTTTTTTCCGATACAATAAAATCTTTACCATTTTAATATACTTTTTAACGTCCTTCTTTGTGACCGAAAAAACCACTCCACCGGCCCGAGGTTACGCCAGACCTTTCCCCCACAGGAATCTCCCATCCTGTTTGCATTTAAAGTTACTCTAAGAGCAGTACCTGCGAGAAAAATGACGGGAAAGGAGCAGACGAGCGAGACCGTGATTTTTTATTTTTTTTTTCTAAGTCTAATGCCAGGCAGAGTTTAGCAAAGGAAGAACGCGGTTTATCGATAAGGCCGGAGGTACGGGCAGCGCTGSCCGGGCGCGGGGGATGCGCGGCGACGATGGGAGCGCGGAGGGGTGAGTGGGACCACCCGGGACCGCCCCACCGCTCCTGCCATCAGCAGGGCATTTCCAGTCCCAAATTGGAGGGGAAAGAGAGAGAAAAAATAATGGGGAAAAAAAAAAAAAAGAACCAAATCCGAGCGGGAGCAAGGAGTTATCAGCGATTTGGACAAAAGGAGCGGAGTGTACTTGCGGGGGGAGTTGCCCTCCGCCCGGCGGGCCAGGCCTCCCGCTTCTGGGCAAAAGCTGCCACGGGGATGCGGGGGTGGAAAATGTTTCTTTTTCTCCCTTTAATTATTTTTCTTTTGATTTCTTCCCTCTTCTTCTTTTTTTTTTTTTTTTATTTTATTTTTTTTTTCCGCCAAATTTAAAGCTCTGGCGAATGTGTTTTCTCTTGGCAGCGTGACTTGCCTTTGGAGTCGAGCAACGTGTGTTTCTCTCTATTCTTTGCAAAATTTATGTGAGAAAGGCAAATCTGGTGTACAGTGGTGGAGTCGGCAGAGAAGTGTCCAGATAAGACGGGGTTGGTTTGTGGGTTGGATTTTTTTTTTTTTTTTGGTCCAGTTTCTCCGAGGCTAAATAAATCTTTCTCCTCTTTGAGAATGGATGGGGTTGTAATTTTTAGCGTAAAGCATGAAAACTGGGGACAAATGAGCCCTCTTCTCTGAAGTGACAAGCGACAATGGAGCATATACAGCCTCCTGCGGTTCGCCATGCTGAAACAAGCGTGCCCCTCCACAGCAGAGAGAAGGCGAGCGCTTGGAGACCATATGGTTTTTGAATTTTCTTCACAATTTCCAGACAATTTGATGGATTAGGTTAACCCTCCCTTCCACTGTTTAACTCCACAACAATGGGAGCAGAGCTGTTCTCCCTTCGTCGGGGCATCTGTGCGCTTCTATTCTTTTTTCTTTCTCTCTTGGTATTTGGAACAAGCCTATGAATTACAATGAAATTCACTTTTCTTTAGTATTATTTGGAAGAGCACTTGTTTTCCGCCACCTCCCGCCCCCACTCCGCCATCCCCTCTTTTTTCTTTTTTCCTTTTTTACCTCCGAATGATAGCTTTGACTTCTGTCCAGATCTCTCGGAAAGCCTTCAATCTTGTCCTTAAGTGTTTTTATGCTAAACAGGGAAATCGTAAATGCTGAGAAACTGTGACATTTATGTGAAGATCTAGTTAAAGGGCTTTATTTGTTTTCTTTATCTGTTTTTTCCCCCTCATTCCCTCTCCTGTTCCCCCCTCCCCTCCTGTCCCCTCCCTCCCCCCAGTCTTTTATTCTTTTGTCTTGGAATGGATTTAATGAGGCTGCAAACAGTACAATTCACTATAACCAAGAAATTTAAAAAAAAAAAGAAGCGACTGGGTGTATGGAAAATAGTCTGGGAGTTAATTTGGGTTTCTGATCTATTGACTTCAGAGTGCAAAGAGAAGAGATGCCGTGCCGCCTTGCACCCGCAGAAGTTTACCACACGTGGCTGGGGCGGGTTAGTAAATAAAGCCTCCTCCTGAAGATTTGCAGCCTGTTAATTTGGCTCGCCCCCCATTCCAAATAACTGGGATTTTTGCTGTTTCATCTGCGTATTGACAAACAAAACCTATTTTTTTAAACTTAAAAATGAAGCGTTGGCTTGTGCCCTTCGTTTGTCATCCAATTTGAAACGCGCCGTTCCCTGGGAGCACCTACCTGAGTAGATCTACTGCTCGGGGTTTGCTCTCCCTCGAATTTTAGATACAATACGGCTTTTTTTTTTTTTTTCTTTTTAGCGTTTTCTTTTGCTGGTTTCTTTTTATTTTTTTTTTTAGGGGGGGTGGGAATGGGGGTGGGGGTTGTTGTTTGTTTGTTGGTTGGGTTAGGCTTTTTTTTCTCCCCGCAGCAGCAGTAGGGACGCGGTGACAGCGCTGAATCGCGCCCTCTGGGCTGACCCAGCCGCAGCCCTTCCGGAGGGCTGCTGCCACGGACGCGGCATGGAACCCCTCCTGCCCGCCCCAGAATCCCAGATTTACCCCAAATTAGGGATCTCCGGATCTGCCCCGCAGACCCAGCCACCGCCGGCCACTTCCCTCCGTATCCAGCACCGTCCCGGAGAAGGAGGGAGCTGAGCCGAGACCCCCAGCTGGAACTCACTGCCCGGGGACACCTGGGGCTGCGGTGCCCTTTTCTGGCCTTCAACCTGCCCCCGGTACTTCCTGCACGGATTCACAGCAGGGAGCAGAGTCCGTCCCGTTTCCCACCCCGGGCAAACCCGCGTTTCGGATCTTCTCGGCCCCAGCCCGGTACTCCGTGCCCGGGGRACCGGCTCACCGCGGTTCGCCCCGTGAAAAGGGGAACACGGGGCAGGCACAAAGACAGACCCTTCCCAAATGATTCCCAACAGGAAAAATAAAGGCCTCAATACGCTTAAACACCCCAGGTCCTGGCCCGAGAACGTGAAAACTCGCAATTACGCAAAAGCGTGTGCGGGAACATGGAAGCACCTTGCGGGAGCGGGCTGCAGGCCCGGCGGTCCCTCCTCACCCGCCCCGTCGGGGGCTCAGCCGCCCCGTGTGTCCCGGGTCAGGGCGGGCTTGGGCACCGGGCGCGGGCAGGTGCGGGCAGGGGCAGTGTGGGCGCGGCGACCCTCGAGGGTCTCGGTCCAGCCAACACCTCGGCCACCGCTGTTCCCTTCCMCGTAGAAAACCCATTTCTCAAACGCAGGACCCGGACATCCCCCCGTCCGCGTCCCCCCACTCCATCCTCCCGCCCCTGCCATACCCATCCTTCATCCCCAAACTTGACAGTGCCTTACATTTCGTTTGGAGGTGTGAAGGGAGCGGGAGGGAAGGATGCGGTTGGAAAAGCCACTCTTTAGTGTTTGCGGGGGGGGAGTTAAGCTTTTTCTTTTTTTAAATTTTTTTTTTTTTTTTTTTTTGAGGGGGGTGGAGAAGATCCATATTTGATCTTGTTCACTTCACACAGGGCTCCCAGACGGAGAATAAAGCCCCCTCCTGAATTATCCAACAGGGTTGAAGCAGGTTGAGTCAGTGAAATTCAGTTCCTTATTTTATGAGGTGTCAGGGCTGATGTCGAATATGGCAACGATAACTAATACTACAGTCTGAGGGACCAGAACGTGGTAATTAATCCCAAAGACTTAAGTGTATTTTAGTTCAGGAGAAAAAAAATCACTAATTCAATCGTCCGGAAAATTGAAGTTTGATGCATGAGTCTCTGCTGAAAGGAAAGGCTTTTTCTTCCCGATTCTGGGGTTGGGGCAGGAATTGCAGCCTGTCTCCTCCGCTCCCCGGAAAGGCCCTGTACAGGACCGCTGCACGCCCGCTCCCTGCCCGGGGCACACCGGGGACGGGCAGGCTGAGGGACGGGGATGGCACAAGGCTCTCCCCATTTCCTCCGCATCCAACACCGTCTTTCCCGTCCCCCGCAGTAAGCACTAAACATTCGCGGGCATATCGCGACCTGTGATTTGTATCGCGACATGCGGAAAGGCTATGGGGCAGAGCCCCGCGTCCCAGCCGCTCCGGGCCTTCCACTGTCCCCGTACCTCCGGCAGCGACTTCGGGGGGGGACCCATAAGCATTTTGCCTGCCTGCCACCCTCCCTTCTCCCCCGCTTTCCGTCCCGGGGAAAGGCCCGTATTCGCTCTCTCGGCTCTGCGGCACTCTTGGGGGGCGCTGGGGACACCGGACCCGCCTTGTGTGCCCGAGCGAGGAGACGGGCACCCTCGGGCAGTCCGGGCACGGCCGAGGCCGCTTGGAAAGGGAAGGCTCCCACGCCGTGATATCAGTGGGGCAGCGCTTGCTGCATTCAGCCCCACGGCCGTGAACATCCTGCTCCGCGCCGCTCGGCCCCGGACCCCTTTCAGCCTTCTCAAACTCTGATCTCTCCCCCGGGCCAAAGCGGGACCGCCCCGTCGGACCACTCCCTCCCCCACCTTCTGCCAGGCTTTCTGCTCTCCCGGGAGCCTGGAGGGTCCATCCGCCCAGACGGGCTGCGTTGGCACCCTCCGGGATGTCYCTGGAATCTGGCTGTCCCTTCTGCAACGAGGGGCGGTACTTTCGACGTGCGCACCAGAGGCCCTTCGCCCTTCTCGTCCAGGTGAGCCCAGTGCGGGGAGGGAGCAGAGCCTGAAGCCTTCACTCAGCTGTCTGGCAGAACTGAGCCTGCCCCGGGCGGGTTTATTCTCCCCCCTGTCCCCATCCCGGCCTGGTTTCCCCAGGGRAAGGTCCCCACCGCTGGAGGAAGGGACCCGGGCACCCAGGGCAATCGTGCGCTGTCCTGTCGTGCAGGTGACACGAGGAGGCGGCAGCAGGTATGACGTCATCGACTCCCACGGTGACTTCATCACCCGTCCCACCAAAAGCAAGTGGCCGTCGGAAAACAGCCCTCGAGGGGGCTGCCGTCAGCGCCGAGCTAAGGGGGTCAGGGGGTGTGGGGATGTCCTGTGCCTCCCAGAACCGGACGCTTGATATCATAACACAGAGGGGCGGGSAGCCAGGGATGCCCGGGACTGCCCGCTGCCGGGATTCCTCTGCCGGCAGGGCTCCGGTCCTCGCCCCTACCCCGGCCTCTGCTCGCCCCTTTCCTTGCCCATCGCGCCGCGCTCCCTCCGCAGCACTGCTCGCTGAATGCATCGCTACGCGGAGCCGAGCCGGGCCAGGGTGCGGGAGGGTGTAAACACGTGTAGAGGCCGTACTGGTAACACGTGTGAGGCTGTGTCCACACCCCCACGGCTACAAACTGCACACCTTCACCGCACTTTTGATTTTTATTCCCCACCACCATGTCGGGGAGGAAGAAAGAGAGCGCTGCCCGCTGGGTGCGGGAAGAGCCGAGGAACCCGGAGCGAGGGCTTCGCTCCCGTTCCCCGGGGCGGAGCGGCGTCCCCACATCGCTCAGAGGGGACCGCGCGGAGCCGCTCACCGGCGGGCCCGGCCCGTGTTAAATCAGCCCACTTGGGCTGAGGGAGGGAGAAGCAAACGGGGAGAGGAGAGAAAATGATTGCATATTTAATAAGCTGCTCGGCAAAAGATGGTTTTGCCGGGATGGCACCGGCAGCAGGCTGGGTGGAGGGGCCGCCGTGGGGCCGCACACCCACCCGCGTCCATCGGCTCACACRCAGGAACCACCGTGTGCTGGAGTCGTTATCATTTTTGTTAACTTTTTATCGACTGCTTGCTAGATGGCATGTCACTAAAGTGTATGATTTGAGATGAAAAATTAGACAGATTAACCCGAGGGGAGAGCCTGATTGATTACTAAATAGGATCAATTTGAAAGTTTTAGTCATAACGTTTCTGTAGAGCCCCTTAATACTTCAAACTTCAATTTTACGGGCTATTGAACTAAGCATGTTCCTGACAAAATTGATATATGTATTAATTTGCTTTAACTGTTGATTAATTACTCTCCACTGAAAGAATTATATGGAGCTGTTTGCCTCAGATTTGCATATTAATCAAATTCTAGTTGATAATTCAGTTGGTGCGATGGATTTGGAGATGGGAGGGGGCCGAGACAGGGCAGGGCTTGCAGGAGAGAGAGAGAGAAAAAAAAAAATATCGCTAACCTCTGCTTCCTCCCCAGGTTTTCCATCTCGAGTCCCCTCTCTCCCCACCTCTGTGCTCCCCTCACTGCTTAGCTGCCAGTTAGTGCATTAAAATCAAAGATGCAGAACGCGCTACCCTGGCTATTTGGTGAAAACAGAAATTGCCTGTCCGGTTTTTATGATGTTCTCAGCCTGAGAAGGCTGCACTTTAATGTGTCCTGTCAACATGTCTGGGATTTAAAGGGAAAACGGCACAATTTAGCGCCGGATAATTAATGACAAAGCGCCCCGGCCGTTACGATGGAAGCGACGCCCTCAGCCCCTCCGGGTGATGCCCAGTCCGGGAGGAGCAACTACGGCTGCCGGCGCCCAGCCTCGACGGGGTGAGAGACGCTGTATTTCTTGCTCAGTATAAGGGAGCAGGCTACAGAGCCGGTCTTCCTAAATGGCGAGCAAATTAACAGGAAAATAAAATTAATTGGAGAGGCTCCGGCTCGCTATGCGCTGAGGAAGGATAATGGTGCGGGAMCTGGGGAGGTGTCCGGAGGGTTACTTTTCACGGAGGGGGATGCGCCCCGAGCTTGCCCGACCCAGCCCTCCGGCTCTCTCACGGCGCATCCCGCCCGGTACCGGCCCAAAGACCACCGGCAACCGAGAGGCGGCTGCAGATGGACACGGRGAAATAAATATTTCCTGGTGTGCGCGCAGCTCGACACGCCCGGAGACCCCGCTTCCTCCCACCTCCTCTTCCTCCCCACCCCTGCGTCCATCCGTCCATCCTTCCAGCAGGAGCAACTCCCGCACTCCCTGTCCGAGTCTCTGCTGCTTCTTAAGCCTTAAACCTCGACACGCCCTCGCTGCGGATTGTGAGGGTCTGGCTATAGCAAC